>NC_056734.1:296953985-296961485 GCF_019279795.1 Protopterus annectens | reverse complement strand
CTGGTACCCCAGACACACACCTCAATGCCTCCCTAACACTACTGTCATCCATTCTCCAGTCGGATTCGTGGTGTATCCACACCCCTACACATTGGCTATTCCCTTCTTCTATAGACCCATCTCATCGGTTGACTCACTCCACGTATCCCCAGAACTCCCAAACGTTTAGTCCACCAACATTGGTGATGTGAGCGGCCAAAAAAATACTATTTGCAGTTTTTGGGTTGTCCCACATGGGACACGCATGTGTTTATGTCAAGATTAGACTCCACACTTCATTACATCCTTACTCCCATTAACATGACACTACAATAAATTAATATGTATGACTATGTGGTAATGCACACGTTACACATGAGAGCCTAGATATGTATGTGTTCAGCGTATTTCTTTTACAAATAGACCGGTTTACTAATTGGCATTGCTGTAGCAGGCAGATAACTCAACTCAGATGACTCAACACGGATATAAATAGGACGTGCTGGAGGGACAGATTCATCACCCAGAGACTCCCTACACTATGGAACAGAATCCCAGTGCATGTGAGGCAGAGCCCCTCACTGGCTCTGTTCAAGAGAAATCTTGACGAGTGGATGGGAGTTTGTAGGTTTACCCCGGGAATCATCTCTGTGTCACTGCTGGACAGAGGCACAGCAAACTAATGGGTATAGTATTCTCATCCTAAGGGGTGGTGAAAGCCACACACACTCTGGCTAGGCTTATAAATGCCCTAGGGCAGATAGCCTAGTATGAACCTATGAACCTATAACAGGAATGATTCCATGTGTGGGGAATTCCTTACATTTGATTATTGTCAGCACAGCACTGACTTTGGACATTGTACACACTTCTCCGTTTTAGCAGTTCCATCCCATCCCTCTTCTGCACAGCCTATTATTCTATCTACTGTCGAGGTTTGTAAGTGTACATTCATGTTATTTATGTCTGCAATTTGAATGAATGTGTTACAGAGAATGTACTTCTACATATTGATGTCTGCATGTGTGTCGGCATATATACCTATAACAAACTTGCTGACCTCCACGGGGTGGTCAAGTAAGAACCAGGCAATCCAACCCTGGCACACCTGGCTCCATAATTTCATACCCATAGTTCCTCCACTCCACCCATGTTCAAAATACACACATACCTTCCATTGTCCACATGTTATCGCAGCCATGACACACCTCCACACATTGCCCTCTCCAGAGCGTTAGGGGCCCTACACGTATTTTGTCCCACCCCATGTATTCTCAGGCTCTCCCACCATTTAGTCCTTGAACATACCTGCCCTTGCTTGTGTAATGGTTGGAAGGCCAAATGGTCTATATAAATTTTGGGTAGTCCCACCAGGGACTACCCTCTGTGTGTAAAGTAGACTTAGCAAATCAACAATGTCACTCCCACTGGTAATATCCTGCCTGTGGTGTGAGTAGCAGTGCTTTGCTCACCCCTGCCCAGCTAGATATGACATACACTGACAGCGCTATATAACTATATAATGCTGGGGTTGCTGTTGATTCCCTTCTCATTTCTTTTGTATGCTTTATTGTTACGTCGTTCTTTTTTCATATATGTGTATATATATATATATATATATATATATATATATATATATATATATATATATATATATATATATATATATATATATTAAATATCTGTATATACTTATATACATTTCCTATACTGGGCACTGCTTGGACCCGCGCATATACACTCAGACTTGCTTACTGGTACCTATATGTGTTTACTGCTGCTTATTTGTGCTTACACCTGCTTACTAGTACTTTATTTATTTTAACAGTGCCACTTTGCTTGAATGATATTTATGTTTAAATTTCTCATGCGATACTCATGTCGGTTTTAGGGTAAAACGACATTCATTTGACATGGAAAATGACATGTGCTGTTGCTAGGCTCGAACCATGAATGCCTGTTTGTTATGCGGATGCTCTAAACCCAACACTATTGACTCTTATGTTGATTCTGCATGTTTTTCTCTATTTGAATGAATATGATGTGTAATCTATGCTCAGCGCAGGGCAGCAACACGCAGACATGCTGCGTTACACTTACACCTTCGATATTGCAGCATTCAAATGTATAATAGGGACACAGGGACAGGGAATCTAATTATGAAAGTTCTAGGGACAGGGCTCATCATTCTACTACGTGCTTGTGTGTTTACTACTTCGAGTGTATTTCACTGTTCGTGGACACTCTTAAATGCTTAGCATACATTTGGGTATCCATGGACACTGAATTACTGACTTAATTAGGGGCGGGCTCTACTAGTAGGCATAGTAGGTTTTGCAAGTATCGGGGCATGTTTATGCCTCTGTTGAGCACTTGTACACACTCCCTGCACTCGCACACATTTCCTGTGCACTTCAAGGTTGCAGCGGCGCGCCCTCATACATATTCATATGGCGCTGCTGTGCCATCTGTAGTGAGGTCACTCGGCACAAGGCTAAAACTGTCTTTGCGCCGAGCTTCTTGAATCCTGGGGAGGGTCTTTATACATCACTCGACCATGGCGAGGACATGCAGATTCCACACAGAAGGTGCTCCAGCCAAGAATTGAACAAGAGCACCTCTTGCTGTGAGACGAAAATGCTAACTGCTCAACCACAACATCCGTTTTGGCATCTACAAATACATATATCTGAAAAGAAACATAAACATAGCGAGCGAGAGATATGTGTATGAGATATGTATGGAGATACATATATCTGGATCACAATATATAGATATATTACCAATAAATACTGAGGTGTATATATATATATATATATATATATATATATATATATATATATATATATATATATATATATATATATTCCTATTATAAGAATGAAAGTTCACTACCTCAAACTTGTAAAAGGAAGCCTCACTTCTCCGAAAGTTCACTTTAACAGAAGTGAACTTTTGCGTAAATGCACTTCACTGAAAACACCGCATCACAGTGGAGGACATAAAAAACAAGCTATGTCCTCCAGAATGGTGCAATAGTCATGGACCTTAGGGATAGGGCACGGGTTAGGGTAAGGGGATAGCTAGTAAAGCTATCCCCTTACTTTAACCCATGCTCTAACCCTAAGGTTCGTGACTATTGCACCATGGTGGAGGACATTGCTATGTCCTTCACTGCGCTGCAGTCATCACGGACCTTAAGTTAGAGCACGGGTCATGGTAAGGGGATAGCGCAATGACCCATGCCCTAACCCTAAGGTCCATGAGTACTGCATGGAAGTTCAGTACAACACCCGTTCATTGTATTGAACTTCGTGTAAGTGCCCTTTCGATGAAGTGCAGTTTCGCTGCAGTGAACATTCCATGCACTATTTCGAATTAGTGAAAATTTGATCTAGTGCATGGAACCCATATATATATATATATATATATATATATATATATATATATATATATATATATATATATATATACATACATATATATATATATATATATATATATATATATATATATATATATATATACATACCTATCTGGGTCACCTTTGAATGGTCGACATTTCAGAATGTCGATATTCATATGGCCGAGACCATATGATCGACATTTGAAATGTCAACAATGGGGAAATGGCATTTCCCTACAGTGCGGACTGGAAATATTTCCACTTCTGCACTGCAGTGCGATCTCAGAGTTGATATATTTAAGTTCTGGGGGGTGTGGGGGACAGGGCTATCAGCGTTGAGGTAAGTTTCTTTTTTTTATGTTCTACGTGTATGGTTGACATTTCAAATGTCGATCATATGGTCTCGGCGATATTAATTTCAACATTGTGAAATGTCGACTATATCAAGTAGACCCATATTGTGTGTATATATATATATATATATATATATATATATATATACAAATATATACATATACATATATCCCTTTACCAGAAAGGCTCATCCAGACTCTGCTACACTTTGCTGTGAAGGAAAGGTTAGTTTGCTTATATTGTTTATATTACTGTATTGCCTTTCTATATTTTGAATACTGTAGTTTATTTTCTTTACCTTGTGTTTTGCTTGCATTCTGTTTTAACAGCATATTAAAACTTCAAAAGAGACCACAGCTCTCTCTGTTATGAGTCAGGCAGAAATAAGAACTGATTAATTAAGGACTCATTCATAAGACAGAAGAGGTCATTTAAGGTTAATCACTTGTTAACAGAGGGGGTGGAGCTAGGAACTAAAGTTTCTATTTAAGGAGTAAACTAAAACATTTCAGAGCTTTACCAGAAAGGCTCATCCAGACTCTGCTACACTTTGCTGCGAAGGAAAGGTTAGTTTGCTTATATTTTTTGTATTACTGTATTGCCTTTCTATATTTTGAATACTGTAGTTTATTTTCTTTACCTTGTGTTTTGCTTGCACTCTGTTTTAACAGCATATTAAAACTTCAAAAGAGACCACAGCTCTCTCTGTTCTGAGTCAGGCAGAAATAAGAACTGATTAATTAAGTACTCATTCATAAGACAGAAGAGGTCATTTAAGGTTAATCACTTGTTAACAGAGGGGGTGGAGCTAGGAACTAAAGTTTCTATTTAAGGAGTAAACTAAAACATTTCAGAGCTTTACCAGAAAGGCTCATCCAGACTCTGCTACACTTTGCTGTGAAGGAAAGGTTAGTTTGCTTATATTTTTGTATTACTGTATTGCCTTTCTATATTTTGAATACTGTAGTTTGTTTTCTTTACCTTGTGTTTTGCTTGCATTCTGTTTTAACAGCATATTAAAACTTCAAAAGAGACCACAGCTGTCTCTGTTCTGAGTCAGGCAGAAATAACAACTGATTAATTAAGGACTCATTCATAAGACAGAAGAGGTCATTTAAGGTTAATCACTTGTTAACAGAGGGGGTGGAGCTAGGAACTAAAGTTTCTATTTAAGGAGTAAACTAAAACATTTCAGAGCTTTACCAGAAAGGCTCATCCAGACTCTGCTACACTTTGCTGTGAAGGAAAGGTTAGTTTGCTTATATTTTTGTATTACTGTATTGCCTTTCTATATTTTGAATACTGTAGTTTGTTTTCTTTACTTTGTGTTTTGCTTGCATTCTGTTTTAACAGCATATTAAAACTTCAAAAGAGACCACAGCTCTCTGTTCTGAGTCAGGCAGAAATAAGAACTGATTAATTAAGGACTCATTCATAAGACAGAAGAGGTCATTTAAGGTTAATCACTTGTTAACAGAGGGGGTGGAGCTAGGAACTAAAGTTTCTATTTAAGGAGTAAACTAAAACATTTCAGAGCTTTACCAGAAAGGCTCATCCAGACTCTGCTATACTTTGCTGTGAAGGAAAGGTTAGTTTGCTTATATTTTTTGTATTACTGTATTGCCTTTCTATATTTTGAATACTGTAGTTTGTTTTCTTTACCTTGTGTTTTGCTTGCATTCTGTTTTAACAGCATATTAAAACTTCAAAAGAGACCACAGCTCTCTGTTCTGAGTCAGGCAGAAATAAGAACTGATTAATTAAGGACTCATTCATAAGACAGAAGAGGTCATTTAAGGTTAATCACTTGTTAACAGAGGGGGTGGAGCTAGGAACTAAAGTTTCTATTTAAGGAGTAAACTAAAACATTTCAGAGCTTTACCAGAAAGGCTCATCCAGACTCTGCTACACTTTGCTGTGAAGGAAAGGTTAGTTTGCTTATATTTTTTGTATTACTGTATTGCCTTTCTATATTTTGAATACTGTAGTTTGTTTTCTTTACCTTGTGTTTTGCTTGCATTCTGTTTTAACAGCATATTAAAACTTCAAAAGAGACCACAGCTCTCTGTTCTGAGTCAGGCAGAAATAAGAACTGATTAATTAAGGACTCATTCATAAGACAGAAGAGGTCATTTAAGGTTAATCACTTGTTAACAGAGGGGGTGGAGCTAGGAACTAAAGTTTCTATTTAAGGAGTAAACTAAAACATTTCAGAGCTTTACCAGAAAGGCTCATCCAGACTCTGCTACACTTTGCTGTGAAGGAAAGGTTAGTTTGCTTATATTTTTTGTATTACTGTATTGCCTTTCTATATTTTGAATACTGTAGTTTGTTTTCTTTACCTTGTGTTTTGCTTGCATTCTGTTTTAACAGCATATTAAAACTTCAAAAGAGACCACAGCTCTCTGTTCTGAGTCAGGCAGAAATAAGAACTGATTAATTAAGGACTCATTCATAAGACAGAAGAGGTCATTTAAGGTTAATCACTTGTTAACAGAGGGGGTGGAGCTAGGAACTAAAGTTTCTATTTAAGGAGTAAACTAAAACATTTCAGAGCTTTACCAGAAAGGCTCATCCAGACTCTGCTACACTTTGCTGTGAAGGAAAGGTTAGTTTGCTTATATTTTTGTATTACTGTATTGCCTTTCTATATTTTGAATACTGTAGTTTGTTTTCTTTACCTTGTGTTTTGCTTGCATTCTGTTTTAACAGCATATTAAAACTTCAAAAGAGACCACAGCTCTCTCTGTTCTGAGTCAGGCAGAAATAAGAACTGATTAATTAAGGACTCATTCATAAGACAGAAGAGGTCATTTAAGGTTAATCACTTGTTAACAGAGGGGGTGGAGCTAGGAACTAAAGTTTCTATTTAAGGAGTAAACTAAAACATTTCAGAGCTTTACCAGAAAGGCTCATCCAGACTTTGCTACACTTTGCTGTGAAGGAAAGGTTAGTTTGCTTATATTTTTGTATTACTGTATTGCCTTTCTATATTTTGAATACTGTAGTTTGTTTTCTTTACCTTGTGTTTTGCTTGCATTCTGTTTTAACAGCATATTAAAACTTCAAAAGAGACCACAGCTCTCTCTGTTCTGAGTCAGGCAGAAATAAGAACTGATTAATTAAGGACTCATTCATAAGACAGAAGAGGTCATTTAAGGTTAATCACTTGTTAACAGAGGGGGTGGAGCTAGGAACTAAAGTTTCTATTTAAGGAGTAAACTAAAACATTTCAGAGCTTTACCAGAAAGGCTCATCCAGACTCTGCTACACTTTGCTGTGAAGGAAAGGTTAGTTTGCTTATAATTTTTGTATTACTGTATTGCCTTTCTATATTTTGAATACTGTAGTTTATTTTCTTTACCTTGTGTTTTGCTTGCACTCTGTTTTAACAGCATATTAAAACTTCAAAAGAGACCACAGCTCTCTATTCTGAGTCAGGCAGAAATAAGAACTGATTAATTAAGGACTCATTCATAAGACAGAAGAGGTCATTTAAGGTTAATCACTTGTTAACAGAGGGGGTGGAGCTAGGAACTAAAGTTTCTATTTAAGGAGTAAACTAAAACATTTCAGAGCTTTACCAGAAAGGCTCATCCAGACTCTGCTACACTTTGCTGTGAAGGAAAGGTTAGTTTGCTTATATTTTTTGTATTACTGTATTGCCTTTCTATATTTTGAATACTGTAGTTTGTTTTCTTTACCTTGTGTTTTGCTTGCATTCTGTTTTAACAGCATATTAAAACTTCAAAAGAGACCAC
>NC_056734.1:296945421-296953485 GCF_019279795.1 Protopterus annectens | reverse complement strand
TTTTTTGGGCACTTTTTGATGCAAACTGGGAGCCATTATTGAATCCCCAAATGATGTGGATACTCTACAAAAGGGAATTACAGAAACAGATGCTTGGTGCCAGAGCCATGGGCTCAAACTCAATGCCAAGAAATGTATTGTTATCCCCTTTGGGAAAAAACATGTATCCATGAATTACCATATAGGTGGCAGTACACTAAACACAGAAAGTGTGATAAGAGACTTAGGGACACAGGTGGACAGTGGTCTCACCTTCGATAACCACATCGCCACAACAGTCAGGAAATCCTTCTATGTGGCACACCTCATCACGAAGGGCTTTTCATCCAGAAAAAAGGAGGTCATTGTCCCACTGTACTCCTCCCTCATTAGAGCCATTATAGAATACAACGCCCCATTTGGTATGTACCTCTCAAGACATCTGCAACAACTGGAAAGGCCTCAGAAACACCTCACTAAAAGAATCACAGGCCTAAAGCAAATGCCCTACGCTGACCGCCTTAAAAAACTCCAGCTATACTCTGTCGCATATCGTCTACTCAGAGGCGATCTCTGCTTAACATACAAGGCCATGTCAAACCCAGAGCTGTTGGACATGCTACACTTAAAGAAATCCCAATCCCTCAGAGCTACATGCTCCATGGATCTAAACCTTGTCATCACAATAAACAAAACATGCTGGAGGGATAGGTTCCTGACCCAGAGACTCCCCAGACTCTGGAATAGATTGCCCATACATGTCAAGCAGAGTGCCTCTTTGGACCTCTTCAAGAGGAACCTTGACGTTTGGATGGGAGAAAGGAAATTCACCCCAGGGATCACGTCAGTCGCCCTGCTAGACAGGGATCCAGGAAAGTAAATAATGTGGGAAGAAATAGCCAGGGAATTGTTATGGCTAGGCTTGTATAGGCCCTAGGGCTGATAGCCTAGTACCAACCTATGAACCTATGAACCTATACATACATGTATATATATATATATATATATATATATATATATATATATTTATAAATATACATATATATATATATATATATATATATATATATATATATATATATATATATATATCTATATATGTATAGGCATACATGTCTCAAAAAGCCCATACAAACATATGCTGCTGTTAGACTACCCATAACTGGGGCAGCATGCACAGTTGGATACAAAAGGACCCATGACACTCACATCTGCCACCCCGCACACAGTCCGAATAAATAAGTGAAAAGTACACTGCTACAAAATCATGAAAGGCCATACACAATGGCCAGGCATACAACAACCTCTTAGCAAAACAACTAAAATTACTTAACATAGCAAAGACAAATACAAGCTGCCAGTAATTCAAACATGTTTATTATACACTGATGTCTTGGCCAAAGCCTTCAAGGATTGAAAGATTACATGAAATACTTGCCTCAATCACAAGAAGCAATTAACACTTAATTACATATCTAAATACACAGCCTTCAATTACACTCATCATTTAATGCCCTAAGGGATAAAGTATCACATTTCATATTACTACATTGATTCTGTACATAATAATTTTCTTTTATGAATGTTTCTTCAAACTGAGGAACAGCCTTATTCCACAACAGTACCTTGGAACCCACTACTGTCCCCATGGTGAGATTTATTCAAATGTACAGCTATGGAACTGTCTTCTTTCTTATCAGTAATATGTCTCATAAGTTCTAACAGCCTAGTTTTAAAACATGTGTTACTCTCCCCTGCATAATGTATGTTACAAGGGCAACTAAGAGCATTCTCCGTACACCAACCTCTTGAATGTACAGATTCCAACATGCCTTCCAGCCTTTCCTCTCAGCATGAATGACAGCACTAAATCATGTTAGGCCATTATACCTATCAACCTCCTACTATATGACATCTGGACAAAGCTTGACATAATTGGTGGACAGAGGCCCAAATACTTGGCCATTCTTGACATATTGCTGTTATACACTGAGAAAGTTGCTGGTGTTACAGGGTTTATTGTAACATATCTTTCCTGAGGGATATAAATTCAGAAAAACAAATGGATGTTAGCATTTAATTATTGCAATATTCAGAGTATGCTATTGATTTGCCAGTGACAACACCTGTCTGGGGAACAGACCAAACATAACAGGCTAACCTTTGGCCATTATGTGGACAGCCCTACATTTTAGAACTATGCAGACACAGAACTTTGTCAGACTGAAACTCATGCAGATGTAGCATGTTCAGACAAACCCTGTTAAACTAGCAGTATTCAAAACATATAACAGCAATACTCACATTCTGCCCCTTAAGTCTTGAACCTTCTCCACCATTTATTTGGCTTATCTCCACAAGTCTTGTTGTAAGAGGTATTAGCTCACACACTTCCGGGATGTCTTCCTCACAGGTAAGGGGAAAGGGCCAACGCCCACATGGAGTTCTCATTTACAGGAGTGTGTAGCCATAAAATTGGCTATTGCAAGAACTACAAAGCTGCTCTCCATGCAATTATCAAGTGGGAAACACCAATTGGTGCACAGGCAATAACCTGGTCATGAGCATCACCTACAAAAGCCATGCTGCCACCTATTCAAACCAGCTCTATCCCTGTAGTACACAAAAAGAAAGAGAGAGAGAAAAACAAAACAAAACAAATAAAAACAACAAAAACTGAAAAACAGAAGAAAAAAAGGTAAGTGGAACATGTAAGCATATAACTCAATGTAGTACTTGATCTGCAGTAATGGGAAAGGTATTATTTGGAAGAATATATGTCCCAACATGACTTGTACTAATGTCCTGCTGATTAGCTGCTATGGCCATAGCATCTGGCCCTCTCTGCACTGGGAGAGATCACAGCCATACCTCTTCACTGTACAGATCCTCACAGAACGTCCAGATTTTCACATCATAAATTTTTGTCTGTTCCTCCTGAAATCTGTACATTTCTGGCAAATGATTTCTCTCTGTTCATGTAGCCCAAGCTGGTATGACCCTGACCTTGAGTAGCATACTACCTTCACCTAGAATGATACCACAATACAAATACAAAATGATCAATTTCAACAACTGGCTAAGCTTCTGGTGTCATTCTAAGGGGCTCCAGTGTCTGTCTGCCTGGGATGACATGATAGACAAGCCTCGCTGTTTTTCCAGAGATGGGTTGCACCTGTCACCCCTAGGTTTTCGAATACTGGCCAAGGCTCTTGCCGTCCCCATAGTGCCTTTTTTAGGCAAGGCTCAAAGGACAAACCAACCACCATAACCAGCACAGGTAACCAAAAATTAAGGGTAATGCTACTCAATGCCAGAAGTCTCAACCTCAAAATGCACACACTCGAGGCTCTCCTCAGCATGGAGAAAATCAATGTTTGCGCAGTGATGAAAACCTGGTTCAAGGCTCAAGAGAGCACCCCAGCACTGCCAGGTTACAATTCATATCATACCTTCCGGCCTCAGTTACCGGATCGCAGTACAAAGGGTGGAGGTGTATCCATATTCATCAAGGATACCCATATCTCCAGGTTAGTAGCGCAGCATGATGCCCCAGAGATCATCCATGTGCAACTATCAGCAGGCAAAACCCCCTTTCAAGTCGTAGCCGGTTATAGATCGCCCACCATGTCCCAAGATGCTCACTCTGCATTCCTTGAGACATTGGAAAATATAAAGGTCCTACCCAACACCATAATCTTGGGTGATTTCAACTACCCTGGTTTAGACTGGGTGAATTACCAATGTTCCAACTCCTATGCTCAGCGATTCATAGAATTTATAAATTCAAATGCCCTTGAACAACTAGTATGTTCCCAAACTAGAGGGGACAACAAATTGGATTTAATTATCACAAATATGGGCGCCCATTGTACCACACCTGTTATCACTCCCTCCTTGGTCAGATCCGACCACAAACTGATAACCCTGGACATCCTCACCCCTCCACCTCCCACAGTCAAGGAAACCATAGTCAAAAACCTTTCCAAAGCAAACTTCAAACTACTTGCATCTGAAGTGGAAAGCTTCACTATTCCTTTGCAGAAGGATAATGATATCCAGGATGCGGAATCCTACACCAAGGCACTCTATATGCATCTTCAGGATTGCATGGACCATGCTATCCCAAATAAAACCAAGACTCCTTCCTCAAGCAAGAAGAAACCAGTCTGGTGGACCCCGGCCACAAGCAAACTTTACAATAAAAGGAGGAGACTTATATAAAAAAAGGCCAAATCTGAAGTAGAAAAATCATCCCTGAACAGCATTAGTAAGAAATTGAGGGCCCTCATCAAGTCAACTAAAGCTAATTTTGAAAAGAAAGTTGCCAAGGATAACCATAAGGCCTTCTATGGCTATGTCAAAAACCTAAATGGCAACACTCAGGTCTGTTCTGAGCTAGTACAAAATGGAACAAAATACACTGACCCTTCTGACATTGCCAACATCTTGGCTGACAGGTTCAGTGCAAATCCCCTCCCCTCACCACCTACAGGGCCTATTACCATTCCAGGTGATTGTGTAAGGCCAATAATTACTGATACGTTGGTTAACAAGGCTCTATCTAAAGCTAAAAACACTGTCTCCATGGGACTAGATGGTGTCCCAGGCTGTGTCATATGCGAGCTCCAAAAGGAATTAACCCCGCATCTTAATACCCTGTTCAGTCTCAGCCTCTCCACAGGATATGTGCCCATAGAATGGCGCACGGCAACAGTGGTCCCACTACACAAGGGTGCGGCCACAACTGACCCTGGGAACTACCGATCAATAAGCCTGACCAGTCTGATCTGTAAGGCTATGGAGCGAATCATGATGGAACTCATAAATGGAGGGATTGGGAACCTCCAGTCACTGGACCCCACACAGTTCGGCTTCATCAAGGGCAGATCATGCCTCCTGAACCTGGTGGATTTCTTTGAGACAGTTACTCAGGCTATAGATAAGGGAAAGGAGGTACACACGGCTTACCTTGACCTTGCTAATGCATTTGGCACCATTCAGGTATTATTGATAAGCTCACCAGCCTGGGCATAAACCCTTACGTCACAAGATGCATCGCAAACTGGCTCTCAGACAGATCTCATAAAGTAAGAGTAGCAGGATCTATGTCCGAATCCAGACCAGTAATGAGTGGTGTGCCTCAGGGCTCTGTCCTGGGGACCCTCCAGTTTGGCATATACTTCTCAGAAGTACAGGCAAGCACAGAAGGGCTGTGGCTGACTAAGTTTGCGGACGACTGCAAACTGGGTGCTATAATAGTCTCCGGCCGACATGGAGATCCTCCCGAAGGGCCTAAATGAGACTGATGCATGGTGTCAAAGCCATGGTCTCAAGCTAAATGCAAAATAAAAATGCGTAGTAATCCTCTTTGGAAAAAACATAGTACCCGCAAACTACATCATAGGAGGTAATCCCCTGAAATCTGAAGAAGAAATAAGGGATTTAGGGACCCAAGTAGACAGTCAGCTTTCCTTTGATAACCATGCTGCCAAAGTGGTTAGAAAATCCTTCTGTGTGACCCATCTGATCACAAAAGGGTTTGCATCAAGATCTAAGGATGTAATGGTGCCTCTCTACTCTTCCCTCATCAGAACCATTATTGAGTACAAAGCACCAATTGGAATGTACCTGGCTAGACATCTCCAGTAGCTGGAGAGACCACAGAGCTACCTAACCAAGAGGATTACTTGCCTCAAACAGTTGCCCTATGCAGCATGATTGAAAAAGCTAAGACTGTTCTCTGTTGCATACCACTTTCTCAGAGGCTATCTCTGTCTAACGTACAGAGCCATGTCCAACCCAGAATTGTTGAACATGCTCCATCTTAGCAAAACCAAATCTACTTGAGCTACATGCTCTAGGGATATAAACCTCAACACAATAATGAATAGAACATGCTGGAGGGATAGATTCCCTTTGCAGAGACTTCCCTTACTATGGAACAGGGTCCCGATCTACATTAGACAGAGCCCCTCACTATCACTCTTCAAGAGGAACCTTGATGAGTGGATGAGTAACAGAAAGTTCACACCGGGGATCACACCAACAGCACTACTAGATAGGGGCCAAGTGTACTAGCTGCTAGTACAAGGGTCTAGGGAACTACTAAAGGGGCGGTGAATACAGCACAACATGGCTGGGCTAATATATGCCTTCAGGCAGATAGCCCAGTACCAACCTATGAACCTATGAACCTAAATAGCTGGGGATTGAAGTCAACAAGTAATGACAAACACATAGGTTTATGACTCCACATCCTTAAGAATATTCACTGTAATGTAAAGTGTATTATTCTACAAACTTCCTAAGTTTATAACAGGAATATTTAAAGTCTGTCCCTATTTATCCCCCCATCATTTTAGGGTTTGTCCAGACGTGATGCTCTAAAAGGTTGTGAGGTAGGATCACAGCTCAGGAGCCTGACTCACCCTGGGAAAGGACAGCTCAACTATGACAACCGCTGGGGTGTCTTTCAAACAGTTGTGCCTGTGCCACTGCTAGGCCAGTTAATGGGATGTTGTCCATACCCATATGTTACTTGTGAATATGAGTATGATACATTTGTCTTGTAAAGCTATGAGACCTATATAGGGCATGTGCATAGTAAAGTACTGCTGCAGACGTGTGTTGAACTGCATGTGATATATTGAATGAATAGCATTCAACTGTATAGTGTTCCGCTGGACAATAAGAACATTTGTGACTGATATCGGTAGTCACATACACATATACCTGTGTTATGTCAGCCAAACCATTGGCAAGTCTGTGAGCAATGGCAATGTAACACAATAGTCTACTTATGACTGTTGGGCATCTTCCAGGTTATCACAGTGATGTCAAAGCCTACTTTGCATTAACTTACTAATGTATGGTGCAGCTACATTAATGCAGTATCAGTACTGATGTCCCTTTTTTCACCCATTTATGTGTGCCATTGTCTAGACGTACTTCTGTAACAGGTTGAGAAGTATGATTGAACAGCAAGACTGTAAATACAGTGTGCCATAGTAACATAGAACAGAAATGTATACCAGTTATCCACAAGCACATGTATGTATGTGCATATTCAGGTGGAATGCACAAAACTAATAACATGGGTTCCAAGCAGTCATGTACATAGGTTGTGCATGTTGCACATGTGTGTAATATCAGTGCCAGTGCATAAAACAGACATAAATGTGTACAGCTACTGGTTGTTGCATTGCCCTGACACTGATATGGGTACTAGAGTAGGGTAGGGTAGGGTAGTAGGTGGTTCACAGCAGCAAACAGCAGCCTTGCGGTATCAAGCTATAACTCATTCCACAGCTGTCATCCCTCAAACATGGACTACACCACACCTCCACAGGTGGTGTTGTCTCCATATTCATTATGGATATGAACACCTCCGGACTAGTATCCCAGCATAATGCATTGGAGATGCTTCCAGAACAACTGTCTTGGGGTAATAGTGCAATCCAGACCATAGCCTGCTATGGGTCCACATCTATGTCCCCTAGACTGTCAATGCACATTCCTCAACACTCTGCCATCTATGATGGTCCAGCACAACACTAACATAGTATAACACTTCAACTACCTCTCCATCACATTCGGAAAGTAGCCAAATGCCCATACAGTGGCCCGACACTTCCTGGGATTCATCATTTCCAATGCACTGGACTGGCTCATACTGACCCTTGGTAGAGGATGCAACAACCTTGACCTGTGTTGACATCTTAAATATGGAACTGTTGCTCATCCACAGTTGTCAATCCCTACCTGCTGAGATTCACACAGTCTGTAATCAACATGGAACTCAACATATCAGCCACACCCCTACAAAGGTAACCACCTTGCAAAACCTCTCCAAAGTTAACTTTGCAGCCATAAAAAACAGGGTTGGATGACTTCATTGCATCTATGTCAATGGGAAATAGCTGCATGACTGTTGAATTATACACATATGCACTGTACAAACAGGTACATGAATGCATGGTACTATCCATAGCCAACGGGACCTAGACACTGTCCTACAAACACTGGGAGACAATGTGATAGTTCCCTGCCATTACTAAAGTGTACAACAGAAGTATGACACTG
>NC_056734.1:296927921-296940421 GCF_019279795.1 Protopterus annectens | reverse complement strand
CACATTTTCAGTTTCCAGAACTAGAACCCCTAACTAACTAGTGAATTACACTATAGTAGTATATAGTTATCACAAGCACCACAGAGCTTATATGGTGCAGAGTTATCCAAAGGTATCTTTGAAGGCGAGTGACATCAGCAGCAGTGCTAAAGGAGGGGTAAGGGAAGTGTAGTGAGTGTGAATGGCCTCAAAATCATGTGTCTACAAAGACACATGCACTCTCTCACACAAATACACACATTTTTCACAGTTGCCAGGACCAGTAGTAGAACTGCTACCTACCTTGTTTGCTATATTACAGTATTACACAGTTATCGCTAGCGCCACAGAGCTTATAAGGCTACAAGCTGCACAAAGGGTTATTTCAAGATAACTAACATCAGCAGGAGTGCTAAATTAGGGCAATGGGAAGTGTAGTGAGTGTGAATGGCCTCAAACTCATTCATCTAGATGCAGAAACACACTCACGCACAACTTTACATTTGACATGACTGAGATTACAAATGCTACATGAATACTTATTTGTATTATAGTGTTACACAGTTATCACAAGCACTACTGAGACTATAGGGCTGAGGGCTAACAAAAGGAATTTCTACAGTGAATGACATCAGCTCATCATGTGACATAGGCCAATGGGATGTGTACTGGTTGGGAAAGGCCTCATAATGGGATTCTCTCTGTTGCTGTCTGTCTCTCTCTTCCCCAAGTCTCTGTATCTCTCTTCCCCATGTCTCTGTGTGTGTATGTTTGACATATTATATTATGTTGGCCTTAGATATGTGTGAGTATTCCTATCCAATATGTGTGTGTGAAGTATAAATGGTGTACAATTTGGTGTGTGTGCACAGACATCTGTGAATAACAGATATCTATGGTCCACTGTGTTGTCAGACATGGGCTTCATTTCTCTAAGTGTAGTAGTATACCGAGTATGACCTTCTATATTGAGAGTGTGAACCCATTCCAGGAAGAGATGTACTCCAGTCCAGGGTTTTGTGTGCTACAGGTACATCTAACAACCTGTTTCTGCAGGATATCTTTAGATAGGTTGCCAATATGGAGACACAATGGGCGTTACATATGCTGCTTGTGTAACATGGTTGGTTGTAGCATATATTTTCTGACATATTTACTGTTTTACACTGTGATGTATCATGTCATCAATTACTGACAGTTAGCATTCTTTGCTCACAGTTATTTACCAGGGAAATACAAGATGAATGAAGCTGAAACCAATATTCTGAGGCATAGACTACACATTCTGGCACACTCCTGCCATTTTGAAGGGGTAGCTACAGACAATAGACCCTGGTTCTTTGTAAGTGGTCCAGCACCTTGGTAGTATGCTGGCTGGGGATCATTTTGTGCTTTTCTCAGCTTAACGGAATGGCCATATCCTGCTGGGGCCATACCCCTCAGTTGCACAGATACACCCATGTTATCCAGAGGCAGGAATCATATATCTGGTCAGTTTACCTTCACACTGTGGTTTACAAGCAGTTTTGTGGCTATTCATTCATGGGTTTGCAGTCAGGGGTGGTATGAGCAGACATTAGAGTTTCAGACTTTATACAATCCATGACAACCATACTTCTACACCCCACATCATTCTTTCCTCTTCCTAACATTATGAAAGCAATATCTCAGAGGTATCCCTATAGTTGGGCCTTTATCACAGTAGTATTTATGGCTTGATCCACAGTTCTTGCAGTAGGACATGGGAAGGCATGCTACAGGCATTTGTCAGCATGGCCTTGCATTTGTTTTCTATTTACTGAGTTTGGTTGTTAGTTAGGACCCCCATGACATTCCATTCATTGGCACTATGGGTGAAGTATGGGCCTTTGCCAGAGGACTGTAGGCGATTTGAGAGTGCTGCAGGCCATCTATAGCAGGCCAGTGCATTCTGTCACTCATACATTCTCAGGCTGCAAGCTAGTGGATTACCCTGGGGTGACAGTGGTACGTGGTTGAGGTGTTCCAGTCAATCCGTCCTGTTCATACTGATCCATGAGTCTGAATGTGAGCAGGTTGCTGCTTACAGCTATCAACACACCTGCATGGGACACCTATTCAGCATGCAGCAACATGTATGTATTCCCATACAGAGATGGCGTCATACTGTACTCATTCCCTACAGCAAGGGTATGACCTGTGATAAACCTGTGACTGATGGTGGGGTGAGCTGGGTGCATGTGTGATATGGAAGCTACTGGCATCTGGCTCACAGATATACCTAAGACATTCCCCTTATGCTGGTTTGTGTGTGGACATGGGCAGCCTGTCATTACTTTATAACTGTGCCTTTTGTGGTCTGCCAGTGATTGGTCAGACTACTAGTATTCCATACTAGAGGGACAACTAATATGATGCTAACCTCTACATATAATTCCAAAGTTGTGTTCAGGTGACAGTTATTTTATATGCACTCTGTGTAGGGTACTTCCATCTTTGTACTGTTTCTATGTATGGGTCCTCATTCATGGCATGTCCAGCTTTCTGACAGTAACAGATATTGAAATCTGGACAGTGAGATGTACAACTGCTGACATGGGTGTAGCTGAGAAGCAGTATGGTTGACACTGCAGTTGTTGGAACATGGCCCTGTTGACCACAGTACTGTATCTAGGCCACTGAGACACAACCATTCAAGCCTACCTGCTGACCCTTCCAGACAACATTAAAACACACTAAAAACATACCACACTAACCCCTGCATATTGTACACATGCAACAATCTATCACGCAGATTGGGACAGCTCTGACAATCTGTGCTCCAGTGATATTACTCCTCAATCTTAAGTGTTACTACATTTATACATGGGATTGTGGTGGGGGGGGGTGCACACCTGAAGACTTTAAACATTTGCAATGACTGTACCAGTATTTCACTTACCCTGTTGGCTTCCATTTTATATTGCATTGTGACCTATCATGCAGACCTGTTGTAGTATGTCTGTGTAGGTCAGGGGGGGGGGCTGTTCACCATTGCCATCATTTGGAGACCTTAGCCCGGTCTTTCTTTATGGTCATGTACACCTGTCCTGATGGGTGAGGCTGGTGGTGGGTATGTGACCCTCATTGACATCCATGTGTATGACCTATGGACACCCACAGTTTTTTGCACCACCACATGTACTGCGATGGGAGTTGTCACCTTGTGTAGTACTGCCTAGTATGTTGACACCAGTATTTGTTATGGATTTCCTGCTATCCCATATAGCTGTCAGCTGTTTGCTGCTATCCCATTCAGCCACCCAATTCCCTTGCATGCTTGCATCCATACCATACATACAACTATCAGAACATACTACTCCATTCACTAATTGATAGGGAGAGTGACTTACCTTGTTGCTGGGCCAGTATTGAGGGCGGTGCTGGAGGGCTGACTATGTTGGATCCATGTAGTACACTCCCTATACATGGCAAAGCACAGGCATGGTTGGCATTAATTTTACTGTATGTCCAAGTCAGAGAGAGCTATCGGTCCCTGGGTCCCTACAGTGTCAGTGTGTGTGCTATGCGTTGCGTCTTTGCCAATGACAGGGCATACTGGGCATGTCTCCATCTGCCTACAGGGGCAGGCTCAGGAAGTTCCTCCTCCGAGTCCCTCTGTGCCTGTGGTAACCTTGGCATGGGGGTGGCCCCTCCCCATGCTGTTCCTGCTGCAGCTGTTTCCGCAGGATCATATTGTGTAGCATGCACATACAATGAACATCTGTCCACATGTAGCTGGGGAGTGCTGCAAGGCTCCACCGGATATGTCAAGGCAGTGGAACTGTGACTTGAGCATCCCAAGCACATACTCTACAATGATCTGTTTTGTGCGTGTGCCTCATTATGGCATTCTTGTTGGGGTGTGTGTGCATTTCGGATGGGTGTCATCAACTATGGCTCCAGTGCATAGCCAGCATCCCCCACTAGATGGCCATATAGGATGACCCCCCTGGCAAACCCCCTGATACAGCTGTGAGGAATGCCAAATGTGGGAGTTGTGGCAGCTTCTAGGGCTGCCAGCACACACTTGCATGATAATGCTTGGGGCATCACACATGACCTGGCAGTTGATGGAGGGGAAGACCTTTCAGTTTATTCTGACCCTTCCCGGCTCACCGCAAGGTGCTTTGATGCAGATGTGCATGCAGTCTATAGCGCCAACTACTTCAGGGTATTCTAGTATATGATAGAAGAGACGCATACTTCTGGTCAATACCTCATGGGTGTTGGGGAAATATATGTGCTCATTGGCATGTGGTGTCATGTCATCCAGGAACTGGTGGAGTACCCTGGATGCTGATGCTTGTGAGACCCCCCTCATGATATCCCCAGTTGGTCTTTGAAGGGTACCTGAGGCTAGTATTCTTAAGCCTACACATACCTTGGTATCCACTGGGATGAGTCCCCTCTGTTAGTTCTGTGAGAGGCTTGGCCGGCACAACTCGATAATTTGCTGTAGAATGACCCTGTCCACCCTATAGCACTCCACTATCTCCAACTTATGTAGGCCCTGGTAGGTTACCCTGGGTCTGTACACTCTTCTCCTCCTCCTCACCACCCTCACCCTCTTGCACATATTGATAGAGTAAAGCACCAGCAGCCTCTAACATTTTGGTTAGTTTTGCCAGTTAAGAATAGCCCATCTGTGTAAAATGGTGGTGTAGAGTTTGGGGGAAAAACAGTCTGAAAGGTGTTTGCATAGTTTATAGTGTTTTCTAGGCTGTTGCCTGTGTAATTGGCTGATTCTGATACATTCCACCTGCCAGCTATGCTATTTCTCCTTGATTGCTTTCCTAATGCTATTTCCCCTTACCAGTCTCCTCGTAGTTTAAGCCCCAAGGCATGCCATGCATTCACAGTGCTCAAATGTAAACACTGCTGCTGTTTCCTGTTTTTTTTTTTTTTAGTTCACAACCTGGTGCATGCTGCACAGACACAGACACACATACACATACACACACACACACACACACACACACACACACACACACACACACACACACACACACACACACACACACACACACACACACACACACACACACACACACACACACACACACACACACACACATTTAAGCAATGTAAACAGTGCTAACACCCACCCCCTTCCTTAGCTGTTCTTAGCTAAGGGCAAACACAGGCCACTGAGCTCCAATGAGCTTACAGCAGGCTTTACACACCCCCTTTTCCTGTTAGTTGCTCCTCCTGCCTACACAATCTTGTTCTAGTACCTACACTGTTAGTGCAGTATGAGGACTTAGAATATTTTGTGATTCAGTAACATTCCCCTCATTTGCATACCTCAGCGTGTAGGTCGTTAGTTACTGCACTAAAACATACCCTTTCCCCTTGACAACTAGTGCTCCCTGGTATTGTTTACATTCTGCATGCCATAGACTATAGTGGCAAAATGCAGATTTACCTTAACATTGACTTTTCACATTTTTCTTTTTCGGCATGATCATGTTTGGGCGCCGCTACCCTATGCTCAAACAGCCAAGATCGGCCAAAAAAAAAAGTTTCATTTTCATTAAAATGAAACAATTTTTTATGCCAATGGCCTTATATTTGGCCATTGGCATGAATAATCAACATAATACATGCTTTTTCATGAGCTGTCAAGCCTCCGTTTTGTCATTTGCAGAAATGTATTTGGTTATTAAGCGAATACATTGGTGCACTGACACTGTTCTAACACGGAGTCCGTGCAACTTGGTGAATCATGAAATCACCTCATTTTCATGTTTTTCAACAGCAAATGAGGTGAGTTGCATGCTGAACACTTTCCCATGCAAGAACAGTGTAGGGCTGCTCGTGCACATGAAAACGGCACTATCCTGAATCGCTCAGCGGCCATTTTCCATGCAGAAGCTCTGTCACTCATCTTACATGGAAAATCAGCCTTCGTGAATCCCAGGGAGGGTGTCAACAATGTGTCCTTTGCAATAGAACTGAAATCCCTTTCTCTTTACTCTGTCTCCTATCAACTTTTAAGGGGTGACCTTTGCCTTACCTACAAGGCACTCACAAATCCAGCCCTGACAGAGCTGCTATGTATCTGCAAGCAAAACAGTAAGAGGACCACCTGTTTTAGGGATCTAATCTTAGTTGGTGAAGCAAACAGAACATGCTGGAGAGACAGATATGTGTCTCAGAAATTACCCGTTCTTTGGAATTCGCTTCCTGTTCACGTTAAACAGAATCCTTCCTTGGACCTCTTCAAGACCAGTTTGGACTGATGGAAGGTGAACACCAAATTCACATCTGGGGTGGCACCTGTGTCCCTTATGGACAGGAGCAATCTGCAAAATCTGTAAAATACTCAAGGCACAGACACAAACCCATGCCACCCAGCTGCCCCTAGGGGCCATATACTGGGTGAAATTGGGTTATATTGGCTAGGCTTGTAAAGGCCATTGAAGTATTAGCCTAGTAATATCCTAAGAATCTATGATCCTATACATTTTTGGTGAACATATGGGCATTCCTACTGGGAATTATTCCAATTTAAAATATACCCCTTCATTTCAGAGTGATCAGCCTGTTCTTGCAGATGCAGAATAGGCTACGGACAATGACATAAAAGACCAATGAATGACCAGGCGTTATCTGGGATTTGTTAGCTCCCTTCACATGCATGGATACTGGTACAATCCAAAGAGCACCTGTCTAGGGAGGCCATGGTTTCCCTCGTTAATAATATCTGGGAAATGTAGGTTATCCATGTCAGTGCAATGGTGCTGAAAGATTCTAGGCATAGCTAAGGAATACTGGAGTATTCAGGTGTAAAAAGGCCAGTTCATCTCTTTGCCACATGCTGTTCAAGACATACCTCTCAACCTGGAAACATCAAAAATCTGGACAAAGGCCCATGAAAAAGAGGTACAAACCAGTACACTAATTAACATAAAATGTTCATACACAATTATGTAACCCCACCCACTCCAATGGAATTATGGGATACCAACCAAACTATGATGATGAAACAAAATAAGCAGAAGAAAAATAGTGCTTTACTTATATTAATATTTGAACTTGTGCAAAACTAAAATACAATTTTATTTTATAAAAATAAAATTAACTGTGGCTGCGCTTCAGCCTTCTTCATTAAATAACACAAAATATAAACTAGAACAGTGTGAGTGTGTGTGTGTGTGTGTGTGTGTGTGTGTGTGTGTGTGTGTGTGTGTGCGTGTGTGTGTGTGTGTGTGTGTGTGTGTGTGTGTGTGTGTGTGTGTGCAACGTGTACAGTGTACACACCTAAATGTGAGATTCAATGTCCCCCTTTCCTTCACCCAGTTTTTTAAGCACGTATTTATTTATTTATTTATTTATTTATTTATTTATTTGACATTTGTTGACTGGGTTAGTCCAGCTGGGCTGGAGCCCTTTTTATCACTTAAGACATAAGCAAACATATATAAGCAGAAAATAAGCAAACCATATTAACATTTTTCTAGTTACATACATTATACATGTCTTTTTTTCCCTTTATTATCACTCCAACATTATATAAATTTCTTAATTCCTGCCTTCCATAAACCTCACTCATTCTCCTGATTATTCTACATGTATTGATCCCACAGTTTCCATTTATTTCTATGTAATTTGCTCCTTTCCTTTTCTAAAGGTTCCTCTTCCAGTTCTGTTGTCTATCTCTTATACAATATTCAGCACTTCAAATAAAGTCAGTATAGATGTTGATTTCCATTTTCTAGTAATTGTTTTTTTTTTTCGCAGGAAACAGAATTAAACTTCATGCCTTACTATGTCTAGTCAATTCAGATCCCCTGTCTCAGCTCAAAAGAATCAGTTCCTTAGTTACAGCCAAAAATATTTCTGATAAGTGTCCTCTATAGGGAATTTTTAAAATCTTCCAACTAATTACACTCCCAAAAGATATGTGCCCAGTTATCTTTTCTTTCCCATCCCACCCCCAACATTTGCTATCTACCTGAGTAAATATTCTTTGAAGTCAGCTTGAGGTATAAAAATACAAACACTTCCATGCAAAGATCCTAAACTTTCTGCACTCTGTTGCATACTTGGGAGAAATACATATGTCCTCCTAGGCTCCCACTGTTCTCTTGTAAACTGCTTTTCCAGTCTCTTCCCAATCTTTTCTAACTTCCTCTAATTGATTATTATAGTTATCATGAAATATTTTAAATGCTCTACTAATTATCCATTTTTTAAAAGCAGCCTCTGTTCTACATTCAACTAAAACCCCTAGTAGAACAATTCTTTCACTTAAGATTGCCTTACCTCTTTCTCTTTGCCAATACTCTGAGATGTTATCAACCCCTGATATTTCCTTCATCCAACAGACCTATTCATTCATTCTTCCATCAAGGCAAAAACCCTCATGCACATTCACTGCTTGAAGGAAGCAAGGGTTGGGTATTAAGAAACAGGCCAGCCTGCAGATCCTGTGGACTGTCTTATCTTCACTCCCTGGGAACTTCACTACAGCTGCATGAGAAGGTGCAACCTGCTGGTAAAGTGGTGCACTGCTTACAGCATAGGCTCACAAGGCAGTTCATGCTGTGGCAATACACCTACATGCAAGTATCACTAATTTAGGGAGGCAAACTGCCACCTGCCCCCAGGAAGGGCAAGCCAGCAATGGACACTTATTCCCATCCTCCCCTGCCTATGCTGCTAGTTGAGCACAGGCTGTCTAGGGTGCAGTAAAGGATTTATTCCTCTACACGTCAAGGCTGGGTAATCGAAAGACTTCTGACTACATCTGCCAAAGAAAAAAATCACCTACTAATGGCAGAATCCAATGCAGTGTACAAGCAGTGACAGGTGGTTTGCATATCAGCAATGTGAGTTTCCTTCATAACTTTCAAAAATAACAGCCTAGAGACACCACAGGGCTGTAAGCAGATCAACAGATGAAACTTGGCGTAAAGGCCACATCTACCCACCTAGGTAGTCAGTGACAGACTGTTGGATTAGTAGATGTATGGACTAACTGAAAACAAGACTATAAGCACATTTTTGATTGATATAGACAGTCCCTGGGATTCATGAAGCATGGCTCAAGGACGACGTTAGCCTTGCGCTGACCATGCAGCGTAGAGATGGTGCAGCAGCACCACATGCATATTAATGAAGGTGCACTGCCGTAATGGCCACGGGCAAGGAAAATGTGCAGAAGTGCAGGGGGCGTGTCCAAGTGCTGCACGGAAGCATGAACATTTCGGCTGCATACGCGCAACCTAAAATGCTGACTAGTACAGCCTGCCTCTAATAGTAATCACTCCTGTCAGTGTCCGTGGATACTGAAATGTATGCAAAGCATACAAGGCAGTTTTGCAAACACCAAAATAAAAAGTAAACACAAAGGCACGTAGCTGAATATTGAGTCCCCGTCCCTCGAACAAATGATATTTAAAACCCCGTGCCAGTATTCCATTGTAGTGTCGATAGTTATACCAAGTTGAAGCAAAATGCATAGTGTTAGCGCCGCCAATTGCTAAGCCTAGCCCAATGGTTAGGGTTACCACCTGTCCCACATTGTGAGGGACAGTCCCCATCTAGGCAGTTGTGTCCATACCAAAACCAATATAAATGTCAAATGTCCTGCGATTGTAGGACATGATTATGTCCCATGTTTTATGTAATAGTCCCATATAATATTTATTTCCATACATAAAATACCTAAATGTTACAAGAAACAGAATAAGCAAGTAAATGAAACAGAATAAGCAACTAAACTGCTACAACAATAAAAGCTTATACTTTGGCATAAAACAAAAGTACTATCCTTTGTATTGACTGTGGGTATGTGTTGGCCTGTAAACTCTGATGTGTGTCCCGAAAATGTTCCATCCTGGTCATATGAAAAGGTGGCAACTCTACCAATAGTCAGAGCATTCACCCAATAGCTGCCCATTCGCAGTCCAAGTCGTCCTTGTCAGGACAGCTCAAAGATGAATGGGTATTACCCGGTTCTACCTACTATGTCATGATAGAAAAATATTTGCGTGTACCTATGTGCGTGAAGTACAGCATGTGGAGGATCAAAAATGCTAGGGTAGTCCTCACAACCATATTGGTACCAGAGATATGTAGTGTACGCAATGTGTTCTGTTGACTGTGCCATGGGCCATTAACCAGAGAAGGGATGGATGGTGTCTGTGGAATATGGGGGTGTGGGGTGACGGGTAATGTAATAATGTAATAATTCGCCAAGGGGAGACTGGGTTGGATGCACAATAGGTGAACTGGAGGTGTACGAGAGAGCAGTGGGTGAATCAGGAAGATAACCAAAGAACAAATATTGACATCCACAATACAATCCCACAAACATATGAACATTAAAAAGTGTAATACACATGTACAGAAACTTTACCGGCACAAACCCACATAATGGTCTGGCCTGAACTGAGCCATCCAACCCCAACACACCTGGGTACATAATTGAATAACACCAACGCTGAGCAAAAAACACCTTTATAATGACACAAAGCTTTCAGGTATTACACCCTTTCTCAATGCTTAATACAGGTTCATTAAAAAACAAAGTTTAAATAAGAGTCATAAAATGACTAGGAAATTAAAAGATCGTATAATAGAACACAAGTCTGAGATTAGAAGGGCTTGTGAAAATAATGCATTATTTAAGCATATTAATACTTATGGTTTAGAACATAAATTTAAGTTTAGAGTAATTGACGTTGTTTATCCATACATTAGAGGAGGTGATATAGGCAATTCATTAGAGGTCAAGGAGTTTGAATGGATTGTTAGATTTTCAGCAGATAGTAAACCAGGATTGAATTCTGCTGTTTCTTTGAAGCCTGTTTTGACTGAAATACAGTGTAATAAGTTAAAGTAAGGCTTGTTTGTATTCTTACAAATGTAATTAGTATATATTTCCTTTTATATGTAAAAACATTTCTTTATATATGTGAAATTTTTTATTAATGAATTTTTTATTAATGTATTTTTATATACGTGAAATTTCTTATGTATGTAGATTTTGGTATAAATACTATTTGACTTTTTTTGCACTATTGCTTTAATTTGTTCATATGATGTTGGGCTGTGTGTCATGTGATTTTATGACTCTTATTTAAACTTTGCTTTTTAATGAACCTGTATTAAGCATTGAGAAAGGGTGTAATACCTGAAAGCTTTATGTCGTTATAAAGGTGGTTTTTGCTCAGCGTTGGTGGTATTTACTGGATTATCTATACAGCGGTGTGTGCTTAAATTACATAACTGAATACCTATCATCCCCTCCACAGCAGACCACCCCCCTTCCAGAACGTCCACCAAAACCACCCATACTCGGGCTGCTAGATAGGTGCAGCCATATCTGCACATAGTGACCCCTACTCATATCTAGCAGGCAGTCTCACCCTAGGCAGTCTCAGGATTGCAAACTATGTATCCCTTGCATGTATAACCCTACCTTATTTTCGTAAAGCCAAAGGAATCGAGGTCATCAATCCCTACAATTTTTGAATATCCCTCATGGGATAAGTATCTGTTCTAAACATTAGACTTGGTGTCACAACACAATGTCCAGTCCTGTAGACATCTGGACACAAGTTGTATGAGCAGTAGTTGTCCAAAAGACTACTCAGCCTCCAGCCAGTCCTGCAGAACCTATGACCCGGGATTAAACACCTGACCATGATGCACGTCTCTCCACGTGCATTATCAGGAATATATACCTTACACATTTGCATAGTGGCAGTCTGATATAGGGTGATTAAGGCACTTTAAAGCAGATGTAAGTAGGGTTACCACCTGTCCCACTTTGTAAGGGACGGTCCCCTTTTGGGCAGTTCTGTCCTGACCAAAAATAATACAATGGCAAATGTCCTGTGATTGTAGGAAATACTTATGTCCCATATTTCATGTAACAGTTGCATAAAACAGTTATTTCTGTATGTAAAATACTTAAATGTTACAAGAAACAGAGTAAGCGACTAAACTGCTACAAGAATAGGCTTTCATTTAGGCAAATAAGTAAATTTCTAACCTTTGTATTGGCCGTGCGTAAGTGTCGGACTGTAAAATCTGATGTGTGTCCCAGAAATGCCCCACTTTGCCCATTTGAAAAGGTGGCAACCCTAAACATAAGCAGGTATGCAAGTGTGTATGCTCGACGGTTAGTGGCGGTGATTCAATGGTATGGGAAATGTAAATAAGCATGTAGGTGTATATGCATGTGTATGTACAGCCCAATATATACATATATATATATATATATATATATATATATATATATATATATATATATAAATAGATAGATAGATATGAAGAATGAACATGGTCACAATATAGCAGTCATAATGAATGTGAAAGGAAACAGCAGTGGAAACCATCAAAATATTTAGTACTGCTATATATCAGGATGGCCATAGGTGAGCACACCTCTGCATCCCCAACCACAGGTAGGATGCTAAAAGTGGAACAAACGATCTCCTGTGCTAAGTCTGACTTTCAATTAGGTACAGGGCAGTACCAGTCCC
>NC_056734.1:296817921-296922921 GCF_019279795.1 Protopterus annectens | reverse complement strand
ATTGTATGAAGAACACACAAATATGATTAATTCACTGTACAGGCCGCTGATTCCATACAGTCGAACGCTATGCCGTTGCTTAATGAGCAGCCATTCTCGATACTGTAGTCATGTAGTCCGATGTAATAGGCATCGCAAGGTGGGAGCAGATTGTATGAGGAACACACGATTAATATGATTAATTCACTGGAAAGGCCACTGATTCTGTACAGTTGAATGCCATGCCGTCACCTAATGGGCAGCCATTCCTGATACTGTAGTCAGGAGCGGCCTTATGTCAACTGGTGCCCTAGGCAAAAGGCCACCACTGCACCCCCCACCATACCACCCAGTGCCCCCATCCTGGTCTACTTACACCAAATAAATACTGGAAAAGTGCCCCTACTAGGCGGCCACTTAGTTGGCCTATGCCTAAGGCTGGCTATGACTGTAGTCTTGTAGTCTGATGTGATAGGCATCACAAGGTGGGAGCAGATTGTATGAGGAACACACAAATATGATTGATTCATCGAACAGGCCACTGATTCCGTACAGTCGAATGCCATGCTTTCGCCTAATAGGCAGCCATTCCTGATACTGTAGTCATGTAGTCCTATGTAATAGGCATCACAAGGTGGGAGTAGATTGTATGAGGTACACACAAATATAATTGATTCACTGGACAGGCCGCTGATTTTGTACAGTCGAACGCAATGCTGTCGGCTAACTGGCAGCCAATCCCGATACTGTAGTCATGTAGTCTAATGTAATAGGCATCACAAGGTAATATTGTGGTCCTCGCTCACACCCAGGGGTGTGAGTGACAGATGCAAGCACCAATGTCAGTGCATTTACAAGTGCGGGAGCGAATGGGTGTAAGCGTGTTTGGCTACAAGTATGCGATTATTGCACTGGTAAAGCAATGTAGAGGCTAACTGAGTGTAAGAGGCTGTAACCAGAGGTCAGCAGTGCTGAACACCGCGCAAACCCACACACACCTGCTCCCAACTGCTTTAATGTACCTTACTCCCTCTGTATCCAATGGGCTTGTTCTGCCCTGCAACCAAATAAACATCCTTTGCAAGGGCCGGAACCAGGACCCTGCACACACAGCTAATGTGTATTACCAATACACCATGGCAGATATACAAACAACGGACAGTACCACAAACATATCATACAGTGCAATCATTCAACAATATAGGAATGTATCCCATCATATAGATGTATATGTGAGTGTTTATGTCCAGCATATAGGTACATACATATATAGGGATGTATCAGGAACATATCATGTGGCAACAAAGCATTACAAACAAATGAAATGGGAAACACCAGCGACGCCTGTATTATGTAGTGGTATTGCTCTATGTGATCACAAGACTCCCTCAGAGAGACATGTGTCAGTCACACACGCAAATAGTTGTAAATTGGCCATATACATCACTCTGTGCATGTAATGTACATTAACACAACAGTACCTGTCCAATCATTATGTGTGAACAGTACTCTTGCAAGGTGCTGAGTGCAACATCATCATCATGATAAAGGTAAATGGGGTAACCATAGGGGGACTGGTAGTGTTGTGTGTACAATGGGGTCATCCTCATCACATGTACCTGGACCATGTAGGAGTGATGTGCATACCAGGATCGTGCGGCTGTGGGACAGGGGTGAGGATAACAGGAGTATGTTGTGATGCATATTTCAAGGGTTTCATGTGTCCAGTGGGCACATGTGTGTGTAATGGACAGCCATGTATAGGGCAGATGTTGTCCTAGGAGCCAGTTGGCCTTATGTGTCCATAGGTGAGGGTCAGATGTTGGGGAAGGAGTGCAGGTATGGCCATGGAGGATAGATAGGATCACAGAAAAGACAGCATACAGGGTTGGTATATGACACATATGGGGGGGTACACCCCGGACGGGGATTGGTGTTCGGCATTCACAAGCCCATGGGAACAGTGGGACAGAGGTCCCCAGCCATGGGCAACTGCCACTGCACCTACACAGCTGCAAAAGAGCCAGTGCTGGGGGATATCCAGGAGGGGCAGCATCACCCTGTGAATGTGACACTCCACCCTTGAACTGGCATATCTGGCTTCAGAACCTCTTAGGGAGCCACCAATGCAACACGTCTGGGACCGCACGACAGCAGATATGTACCTGTCTAGTCCCACTCCCAGGGGGGACATGCTCCATCCTCAGTGGTGGTACCACCAGAAGGTGGTGCAGAGCCAAGAGAGGTTGATGTCTATGGCTGGTCCCCAGATGTGCTAGTGCCTGGTGCCATGGTCAGCTGAAGTGGGACAGGAGGTTCTGCTGGGTCCTCCCAACTCATTCAGCCTATGGTGTTGCATTTTAAACCCACATATGGCTTAATGATAGACAACAACATACAGGATTACCTACGACAGTATGCATAGCTATCACCAGCAACCCAACACAACAGATGGTATACATTTGCAGAGGGAGCACAACACATGCATATATACTGCATGCCAACTGTACAATGTGTAGTAGACATGTGACCACAGCTATGAACAGTTGCCCATTATTGGCTTGTCACTGGGAACCCCACACATTGTCTGTCATACCACTGTCTCAAGTGATACATGTCCAGTCAAGGATGAGATGACAGTAACACATCTCTATCATCATGTACTGTCTGCAATCCTCACACCATGCTTCTGCTGTGCAGAGATGTGTGTTCAGTGTGTATCACAGGAAACAAATGGTTTCACACACTGACCAGTTCACAGATGGCCCTACAGATGGGGGTCCCTCATGAACAGAGTACTGTCATGTCTGTATTATAACATGCAGAATAGCGATTACCACACACATGTTAAACAGGCAGTAGTCTCAATGCAGCATAGCTACACTTACATGCTGTAGTCATGTGTGGCATGTCACCCTCCTGTATTTAGGCTATTTCCCACTGTGGAAAATGATTGAGGTACATCCAGATATCATCTGTGATGCCATGTCAGAACACCACATCCAGGTACCACTCACAGCAACTGTCATCGCCAGATAACAACATGTTTCCCTAGATAGTGTACTGTGTTTATCATGCGGACGGCTATAGAAACACCATCACAGCTGTACCACATACAATCAGCTAGAGGAGGACTGCAATAGGTGCAGAGGCCATCACCTGACCATATCCATCACTTACAATACACATGCTGCTGCTGTGCAGGTGTACCCCTTCACATCCACCATAGAGTGTGTGAGTGGGACAGGCAAAGTACAGCAGGGAAGGGCTTGGAGACTTAACCACAAGCATCATCTGCCACATGCTGAACAGTACAGGGGTCAAACCCCTGACTACTCATTACTATTACATGTGCATGACGTTACTACATGTGCCACAAAGGTGACATGTTGCTGTGCTGTAAGAATATATGTGTGTAGGTGAGTGACATCTGCAATAGATATAGTAGACATACATTAGGTGTGGCACACATGGCTGTCCACGTGAACCAATGCCATTGTCACCACAACCACACTCTCTAATGGACACGCATTGACAGCTTTGCCAGGGCCACAAATACACAACGTACCTACTTAGTTTGCCACACTGCAGTAATGCACAGGACCACATGCACCACAGGGATATCTGGAGGTTCTATGGACTAGGGCATGTGAAAGTGCTTGACATCTGTTAGTATGCCAATGAGGGTTATACTGGGAGTGACTGTGGTTGGGAGCATCACAACCCACACGCAGACACAGGGTGCCAGTACTGGCATGCAGGTATGCATTGCTTCATGGGTGTGTAGTGGTTGGCTGTGCAAGATGGCTAACAAAGGCTGAGTGAGGGGTAATCCTTGGCATCACATCACCTGACAATGGTGTGCAGTGCAGGGGTGTAGTGTCTGCAGTGTCCCACACAGATGGGTACTGCATTATCTGGCCTGACATCCTGGTTACCAATGTGTATGGCCATAGCTTTGCAATGCATGCCATGTCTGTGTTTGATAATCCTACACATGGACATTGCCTGGGATGTACCTGTCCCACAATACTTTACAGTGACATGTAAAGGTGTACCTGGTTTGGCAGACACATGTTGTGTACACAGTCTGTTATACCCCAATATGCCAATACTGGCCTGGTGTGGTGGAACCTGCTTATAGTGAGCAGGTCGACCCTACACCTACATGGATAGTATGATACAGGTATTCTGTGGTGTCATTGGCATGGATCCATACAGGGCACATATGTACAGCATTGCCTGGCCTTTGTGGATCACATTTGATGGCACCACATATGTTGCAGGCATTCAGTGTGGAAAATAGTGAAGGCACAATGTCCGCATATATGTGCCTATTGTACCGCTGTACAGGATGCCATGTCCTCTGCAGGCCACTGCATTCACACCATGCCTACTATCTCTCATCAATGTGCATGGTACTAGCAACATAGCGGGATATCCTAGGCAAGTTGTTTGTGCATGGAACATGGGTGCGGGACCTATACCTGGTACTAGTAGGGCTGCATACTTTGTTCACCAGGCCTTTTGCCAGATGTATAAGTTTGGCTTGCCAACACAGTCCCGTGGCTGACTGACAGCTGTACTCCTTGTTAGGTGGCCAAAGTGTCATAAGATGGATACCATGAAGGAGGACTACAAAACTCGCTCCCAAACATGTCCAATGGTAAGACAATCATGGCAACCTCTACACAGGCTCTGACAGACAAACACACACTGGGCACATGCTACAGCAAATACTACAAAGCACTGTACTTGACTCACACAGGCAGACACACACACACACACACACACACACACACACACACACACACACACACACACACACACACACACACACACACACACACAAACTTGGCATGTCTGGGATAAGAACACTGACCTAACTACTTTACTACAGCATTATGCAGTTACAGAACACGCTACAGAGATTACTGGACCACAGCATTCCGAGAGGTGTTTTGTAGGTGAGTGACATCATCAGCCTTGCAAAAGGTGGGTATAAGAAATGGATTGAGTGTGAGCAGTCTAAAAGCATTCTTCAGTCCTCAGGCAGACGGGGACACACACACAGCAAGTGTGGGATTAGAACACCTACCTAACTACTTTATTACACTACAGCATTAAGCAGTTACAGAATGCGCTACAGAGATTACTGGGACAAAGCACTCCCAGAGGTGTATTTGGATGTGGGTGACATCATCAGCCTTGCCAAAGGTGGGTATAAGAAACGTATGGAGTTTGAGCAGCCTAATAGCATTGCTCAGTCAGACAGGGACACACACACACACGGCAAGTGTGGGACAAGAACACCGACCTAACTACTTTATTACACTACAGCATTATGCAGTTACAGAATGCGCTACTGAGATTACTGTGACACAGCACTCCCAGAGGTGTATTTATAGATGCGTGACATCATCAGCCTTGCCAAAGGTGGGTATAAGAAATGTATGGAGTGTGAGCAGTCTAAAAGCATTATTCAGTCCTCAGGCAAACGGGGGCACACACCCACACGGCAAGTCTGGGATTAGAAAACCGACCTAAGTACTTTATTACACTACAGCATTATGCAGTTACAGAATGCGCTACCAAGATTTCTGGGACAAAGCACTCGCAGAGGTGTATTTGTAGGTGGGTGTCATCATCAGCCCTGCCAAAGGTGGGTGTACGAATTGTATGGAGTGTGAGCAGTCTAAAAGCAATTTACAGTCATCTGGCAAATGGGGACAAACATACACACACCAGTGGTGGGAATGGAGCACCTTCCTATTTAAAGATCACTATTGCAATACTACATACTTATGAGTTGCGCCACACAGACTACACATTTCAAGTCTGTCATTATGACCTTCTAGGAATGCGGACATCAACAGGGATTTAGGAATGCGGACATCAACAGGGATGCTGGCAGTTAAGATGTACATACCTGTGAACCTGTGTGTTTAAAGTAGGAATCCATCCTGATCTGGAGTATGCCCATCTGTGGAATGGATGACTACTACCACTATACAGGATTACAATGGCCATGCCCATACACAGAGGCACATAACTGACACAAGGTGTCACTGGGCATGCTCATACACTTAGTAGCACAGGGCTGACTGGGATGCACTCTGATTCTAAACACGGAAGGCCACAGTGACCATGCTATTACAGGTAGACGTAAAGAACATATTGTAATGGGCTCTGGTGTTAGTAGTTGTCATTGTTAGCAGGAACGCTGCTCTATATGTATTTGACACTGGTCTTTTACACAACGTCTGCTGTCATTCTGGGATGACATGGTTGACAGTAGACAGGCCTTTGACACATATCACATGCATCCATGATTCAAGGGAGTGGGGCTAATACCCAAGTCGCATCCGCCCATACAGTGCCATTCCAAGGCAAATGTCCTAAACACAGGATAACTCCCTGACACCTACAGGACAACTGCATTGTTTTCTTATGCTAACCAGTGCTAGATGTGCAGCATCCATAATCACAGCTGGTCACTGTAGATCCAACAATGGGGAGTACTGACATCTGTACAGTGAGGAACACCTGGCTGATGGCTCTGTAGTGCACAATAGCACTAACACCATATACCTCAGAATCAGACATGTGGGCCATAACACAGGTACGGACCGCTCCAGGTGGTGGTGTCCCCACATACATAAAGGCCACTCACATGTACTGACCGGTACCCCCACGAAAGGCATCACAGATGAGCAATGTGCAGGACACATGTCACATGCTGCATTCTAGGATGTAAACCTCAGACACCAACATGCCCTCGGACCACCAACATGCATCTATACATGTTGTAGGACATATAAGTGTACAACCCCATGTGTCCCTTGACCAGTGGACTGTACCAAGCTCTACATCAACTCTAGAGAGTACCCATGTACTGACACAGTTGCATCATGTGTTATGCAATGCAATGATACCACTGTCTGTAACCAGGTCAGCTGTACACATACCAGGGGCCCTCGGTACTTTCTGCCATTAGCAGATGACTGTTGCTGTACACCAGTACACACCCTCATGTATGGATATGACATACATGTACCTGCCCTGGGTATGTACATGCCACACACACACACACACACACACACACACACACACACACACACAAACACAACCACACACACACACACACACACACACACACACACACACACACACACACAAAACATATATGTAAACAGCATAGCTGTTGTTGTCCTTTGTGCAAACAGGTGGCTACAGCCATTACACACATGCACATGGAATGTAGGTCCATGGCTGCTGAATGCTAACAGTATATAAGGTGTGATATCAGTCCATGTGTCATGTATGTCATTACACATGTCCACCAATTGCAATGCCTACAAACATGCCCAAATGACAGGATTGTAGGGCCTACACACCTGTACATTTAGTGTTGTGTGTTCAGATAACATGCGTGTGCAGTTGCTGATGTATGCAGGTGATGTGTATCCTATTACATCATGCAGTTGCAATGCAGCCTCAACATTGCCAACTGTGTATGGTGATATGCTGAATGTATGGAAAGATGTACCTCAGGTATGGACAGATGTGTGGACATAACTAAGTAGTGGGGCATCTTTGCAGATGGATGTTTGCTGTGAACAGCTCACCGATGTGTCACACGTGGTCCTGCAATAACCTGTGTAACCGGTAAAGCAATGGTTTCATTAATTGAAGGACATAACACACAACTTAGACAGCGGTCAGGGTGACAGCGAAGGTAAATCACTTGACACTTGTTAACAATTAAGACATCCCATGTGCATATATCAGCACTGTTGCCACAGGAAGCATCAGTACTATTTGTAACGTGTGCAATACTGCTGTATGTGTGTCATACATATCATGAGCTAGGCAGGTCTATGATTCACATTACTGGCATGTGTGGTTCTGTGTGTGTCCATATATGTCACGTATGGTGGGGAATACATCTCAATTGTTACTCACTCTCCTGTACACTAGCGTACACATCTGTACAGACTGCAATGTTGAAAGCAGGACATAGGCAAAGGCGTGTATCCACACATGTGAGGTATTTGTATGTGCGTGACATAGGTGTATTCAATACTGAATGCCACAGTGTGTGTATGTGTGTGTGTGTGTATGTAGGGCTGTCTGGTCCCCGGAGTGAGTATGCATGTTATCATACTGAACTGATAAAACCTCTCCCCCCATCCAAGCGATGCATTCTACTATCCATGTTGGTGTCCCCAATCTTAGCCCATACTGACTACCTGTACATGTGCATTCTCTGTGGAGCGTCATGTAGGTGCACAGTATTGTAATGATGATTTGCACATAGGCAGGGGTCCTCACCTCACCAGTAGCAACTGTGTGCGAGTGTGTGTTACTGTGTTGTTGACTCCGTGAGTGTGTGGGTGTGTTACTGTGTCAGTGAATACATGTGTGTCAATACCTGAGTGTGTGGGTGCAGTTGTGTGTCAGCATCCTGTCAGGAAAATGTGTATTACTGATTCCCAATGAGGCATCACACTTCCCACTGGCCTCTACCCTTGTAATCAGCTAGACCACTCTCTTACTGCAAAGTCCAACAAGGTTTAATAGCTGAGCAAAACAAGCTTACAGAAATCAGTAGTCCGGTGCACACTCCGGTAACTGCCAAGCAATAAAAAGTTAAAAATGATCTGGCTGCACAGAATCCAAGTCACAAAGTGTAAAGCACTTTTCGTTAGGAAACACTTCTCCTAACTTCTATAGACAATAGTGCTCAGAAAGAAACAACAAGTTAAGTACTATCCTAGTGACTCATACTTGTTAATACAATTAAGCAGTCACATAACTTAAAGGTATAATCCTAAAATACTGAAGTCAAACAGTTTGTTTTTTAAGTCATTAGGTAAAACGAGTGCCTTAGTTTTATAAAAAAAAAACAAAGTTCTGTTGTCTTATACCGGAACATATAGTAAATTAAATAGTATTAATTAAAATCGTAGTTAGTTCACTTTCCTTATAACTAATGTTCAGGGACCCGTGGAAGTAGTTATCTTTTCATAAAAAATCTGTGTTGTTTAATGTTTCTTTTAACCTATAAAAGGTGGGTGTAACTTACAATTGTAACCTCCCTAGGGCTAATGAGCATCTATTATTTAACCATCCAACACAAATAGTATGTGTGCAGCTACTATCTCTTAAGGCTCTTTAGTTTTAGCACACATAGAATAGAAGTCATTTCATTCAAGCCCGGTGGAAAGCATGCATTGAGTCTAAGCTGCCACAAAAGTTCCAATTTCTCCCAACATAAGTGTAGATGCCTCTCCTCTACTATTCATCTCAATTGAGTCGATGGCCTTAAATTTGAAACTGTGGTTAGGGTTTTCAATGCAGTGTCTAGCTAGTGGGCTCTCCATTTTCCTTTTGTTAATGTAATAAACATGTTCGTAAATCCTTTCCTTAAACTTACGGTCAGTCTTGCCTACGTAAAAACTAGGGCAGCACTGACGTAATGCTACATAGACTAAGGCTTTGGAGTTACAGTTAAACTTGTTCTTCAGGAAATAGTCTTGCCCCCTAATAATGAATTTTGACCCTGTAGCAATGTGTCGACACTAGCTACATGCCTCACATTTAAATGTCCATGGGGTGCCTCTAAAAGTGCTGTTACTGCTTTCAGTAAGTTTTTTTTAGGTTCCTTCTTTTTTTCCAGGTGACCAGCGGTTTGGCTCCCAACTTTCCTTGTATATCCCTATCGGACAGTAACAACTGCCAGTTCTTGCCCAGTATTTTGATCAGGGAGTCATAATCTAAAGAGAATGTAGTCACAAATCTCAAACAATTTTGCTCCCTTTGTGGTCCAGTTACTCAGTTCTATCTCTACTGAGACGGTTTCAAAAGTGTGAGCTGCTGTCTATTCTTGGGAGAGGATGGGTCTGAAGTGGCCAGAGGCCCTTTTACTACTCACCTCCCTTATAAGGTCAGCAATCAACTCAATGGGGTACCCCCTCTTGGGGAACATGGACTTCAAGAGTTCGCATTCCTCAAAGAAGTGATCAAAGAAGTAGTATATAATCTTCAGAAATCTGTTGTTGAGCATTTACCATTGCCTGGATGTTGTTGTTTAAAGAACGGACAGCAGCCCTCTGAAGCCTCTGATCTTCTCTGTTGTGCTGTTCATCATGTGCCTGTGCCTCTGTTGCAGCCTGAAACATGCATCTGGTAACACCAGCTGCTGCGCTCTGTCTTGCAGGAGCATGTTGGCCAGAGATCCTCCTACGAGCAGCACTGGCCATGTGCTTGTGTGGGGCACCACCAGTCAGTTGGCTGACATCATGGTGTGCAGGCCCACCTTCCATAGCCCCCACACTTTCCTGTTCCAAGCTACCACGTGCCAACTGTCCTTCTTCTATGGCCACTGGTGATGGGGTATGTGCAGGCATGGGTTCTGTGTACAGGGATGAGGGGCATATAGCTGGAATGGCAACTAATGGCACAGTTTCAGCCCCTGACAACTCTTCCTGTGCCTCAATCATACGTACATCATCACTGCTAGAGTCTGTGGGGACACTAACATCAGATGCACCACAGGAGGGCAACGCACCTACATCACCTGTGAGGGCAGACAAGAACTGTACATTACAATCTATACAATAGACACACACACACACACACACACACACACACACACACACACACACACACACATGTGATAATGACAGAAGGCATGCAACATTCATGTGATACGGCAGACGGCATGCAGTGCAGACAATAATAGTGGTAGTTATCATACATCCCTGGGTTGCACACAACAGCATGCATGTGTCATAGCAGACAACATGCAAATTACACAATCATAGTAGTAGTTAGCATACATCCCTATGTTACACCATGTAGACCAGCACAGGTTAACAGTACACCTGCCTGATGTGTGGCATATGACCTTGACAATCACATGTAGTATGACATGTGATCTGCTGACATGTGCAATGACATGCATACATGTTTAACACAATGGTGTCCTGTCAAATATACAGTGGGGTAATGGTGTCCCAATGCAGTGTTGTCTGTCTGCCCTACAGATATACTGCACATTTAGCTGATGTGCATGGCCATTGCAGGTAATCATGAGGCATCTCTATTGCTATACAATGTGATTTACAGACACAGTTCATAGCCATGATTGTGTTCAGATACAATACATATATACTGTCGAATGTGACCCACGTCACTGAGTTGTATACACACTAAACCATGATGTGGAAGTTGTGACACAGGTCAATGAAGGGTATACGGATGACACCCTTGCACATCTGCAACTATATTGCTGCTGCCTGGCAACTATGGCCAGACATGGCGAACACGTCAGTACACCATGTCCCACATAACATCTGTGTACCACACACACACACACACACACACACACACACACACACACACACACACACACACACACACACGAGGAGCAAGTATGACATTGATGTCTGACACAAGCAAGGGGAATGTACTGTATCTGTGGCCTGATGTGGATAATCTACAGATGAGTGCTGTCATGTTTTGACACCCTCAAGATGTTCAACACATCTTATCTGGTGGATTGAAGTTATGCCTACACAAGATGTGCACAGGCCTGTAACATGTCTAGTGTTCCACATCTACAATATAACCACACAAATGCCATAGTTGGACCATGTGTAGTCATTGTACGACAGGGTGTACACACAAGCACATCACGTCTACTGTGTGTGTTGCTCCATGTCTCTGCCCATCCTCCATGGCCATGTGTGTACATGTGTTGTCCAAATTATCATGAAGGGCATTTATTTCACATGTCTGTGTTGTCCCATATGGCATACACCCATAGATGACATATGCTCCACTGACAACAGGGTTATGCAGACAAAGGGTGGTATATGGGATATGTTTTCAGGTTAGGTAGGCAGTGTTGCAGCCAGGCCACTAGATGTCATGGACATGTCAAGATAGCACATCACATTGTGTGATATTCATAGCAGGGCTATGATCCACACCAGTGAATCCTGTGGGCTGGCCATACTCCAGCCTACTGTGTAGTACAGTTTGTATTCCCCACATGTGTAGTTCTGATCTGTAGTACATGTCCCTACAGTGAACAGCACCTCCACCATTGTATGCACAGCTGTCCACACATCTGGCAATGACAGTTTGTGAGGATTCATGTCGGTGAGATGATTCACATAGTTTGCAAGTGTTGCACATGGGTAGGCATTGTGATGCATTGCAGTTCCAACCTGTATATTGTGACAGGACCATACATTATGTGTACATGTTGTAAATGGCTACATGGCAGATAGATCTGTGGATTATAATTCCTGATAAATAATAACAGTCTCACCTGCAATGGGCTGCTGTCACAGCGGAACACCAGAGATACCTAAATAGTAGTAACACAGCAATATGAGCATTATCCATGCCTGTATGATGGCTATAGGGTGCAATGTGCATGTTAACACATACACCAGTACATTAGACTATACTATGGTGTATACACATGTGTGCATATGCAGAGTAGCATACTCTAGTATGCGGCATGTGTGGATACATGCCTTGCATATGATGTTACATTACATATTGTACAGTGACACATGCAAATATATGGAATATACTTGTTATAGGTGCAGTACTGACTTACCAGGCAACTTCAGGCTCAGTGGTTGAGAGACACCCAACTCCACAATATTGGCTAAGGCTTATGGATGTGGTTCTGCAGGTGTCCCCAGGTTGGCCAGTAGCTCCTCGGTACATGTGAGTGGGGACTGGGTTGGTGGTCCACCACCTGTTGCACCTTGTTCCCTGGCAATTGCATTCACATGCTGTGTCTGCGCACCTGCTGGTTTGTGTGGTTGTTGTCACCCACGTCAATAACCCTCCTGTGAAGTTCCATCCACAGGGCATCCCGTTGCTGTGCATCCTGTGGCACATTGCTATACAGGATATCATGATTGTCAAGTAGGTATGGGATGAGGGCCTCATCCTCCAAGCGGGTAAAAGGGGGTAGCCTTGCACATGGCATACCTGGAAGACATAATGATGGAGACAGGTCACAGTAACTCACAGAGACATACAGAGCTACAGATGAACATACATGTGTATCACATTTATTACATTTAAATAGTTGTATTTGCAAACCTACATGACACTGATGTGTTTGTGTCACACACATGTGACACCCAATGGTGAGTGGATATTATCACCATATATTTGTGTGTGTCAACTGATTACATTGCTCATACTACATGTGGATGCTGAAATGATATGGGCATGTCTGTTTGCCTGTACTGGTGTTCCTACCTATCAGCACATGGCTGGATGTGTCCACATTAATGCTGTCAACCTTGATGCTGTGTATATGTCACATATGAAGACTTACACTGCCTTAACAGACATGACCAGTGAACCTGCAGACTTGCTCACATAAGGTTTTACATGTGTTCTGCCATATACACCTGCACTGTACAGCAATTCAACATCCTGCCATGTATCACCTGTGTTGCACATGTCTAGTGGACCCCGGCCATAAATAAACTATACAACAGAAGGAGGAAGCTACTACATGACAGAGCAAAATCCCAAAAAGGGAAGGCATCTCTGATCAGTATTAGCAAGAAACTTTGATCCCTCATAAAATCATCAAAGGCCAGTTTCAAAAGAAAAATTGCCCTAGACATTAAAGATAATCACAAGGCCTTCTTTAGTTATGTCAGGAACATGGGCGGAAACTCCCAGATATGCTCTGAATTGTTGCATAATGGTACAAAATATACTGAACCTACAGACATAGCCAACATCCTGGCAGACAGATTCAGTGCAAACTTCTCCCCTTCCCCCAAAGGAGCAAATGCCTATCCCAACTGAATGTAACCTCCCTGACATCACAGATGCACAGGTGAAAGCTGCCCTCTCCAAAGCAAAAAACACAGCATCTATGGGACCGGATGGTGTCCCAGGCTGTGTCTTACACGAGCTCCAAGAAGAACTGAACCCTCACATTAAGTAACTGTTCAAACTTAGCCTTACTACAGGATATGTACCCAAAGAATGGCATACAGTTACAGTGGTCCGACTCCACGAAGGTGGTACCACAACAGACCCCGGAAATTATCGCCCCATAAGCCTGACTAGTCTGGTCTGTAAAGCTATGGAGCGTATTATCACGGAACTCATAAACAAAGACATTGGGAGCCTCCAGACACTGGACCCTACCCAATTTGGCTTTGTTAAGGGCAGATCTTGCCTCTTAAACCTAGTTGATTTCTTTGAAACAGTTACCAAAGCCATAGATGAGGGCAAGCTAGTCCACACAGCCTACATGGACCTCGCAAAAGCCTTCGACACAATACCTCACTCGGGCATCATAAATAAGCTTACCAGCTTAAATATCAACCCCTATATCACAAGATAGGTTGCAAACTGTCAAAGAGATAGAACCCACATGGTCAGAATCACAGGTGTCATGTCCGAATCCAAACCAGTTACAAGTGGCATCCCACAGGGCTCAGTTCTGGGACCTCTCTTGTTCGGTATATACTTCTCTGAGGTTCAGGCTAACACGGGGGGATTATGGCTGACAAAGTTCGCAGATGACTGCAAACTGGGGGCCATAATCGAATCTCCAGCTGACACAAGCATCCTCCAAAAGGGTCTCACAGAGACGGATGCTTGGTGCCAGAGCCACGGCCTCAAGCTAAATGCTAAAAAGTGCATAGTCATTCCCTTTGGGAAAAACAAGGTGCCCACAAATTGCCACATAGGTGGTAATCCATTAAGTATGGAAGAAGTAATTAGAGATTTGGGGACCAACGTAGACCGTAATCTCTCCTTTGATAATCACGTTGCCAAAGTGGTTAGAAAGACCTTCTATATAGCCCACCTTATCATGAAAGGGTTCGCATCTAGATCAAGAGAGGTCATTGTGCCCCCCTACTCATCACTCATCAGGCCCATAATTGAATACAATGCCCCTTTTGGGATGTACCTTACCCGGCACCTGCAGCAACTGGAGAGACCCCAAAAGTACCTCACCAAGAGGATCATGGGCTACAAACAGATGTCCTATGCAGCTCGACTAAAGAAACTCCAGCTCTACTCAGTTGCTTACCGCCTACATAGAGGGGATCTATGCCTGACGTACAAAGCCATGTCAAACCCAGAATTAATGGACATGCTCCACCTCAAAAAATCCAAGTCCCTTAGAGCTGAACACTCCAGGGACCTAAACCTCAGCACAAAAATAAATAGGACATGCTGGAGGGACATATTCATTTCCCAGAGGCTCCCCTCACTCTGGAATAGAATCCCAATTCACGTTAGACATAGCCCCTCGCTGACCCTCTTCAAGCGAAATCTGGACGCATGGATGGGAAATCACAAATTCACCCCTGGGATCTCTTCTGTGTCCCTGCTAGACAGAGGCACAGTAAACTAATCTTAAAAGGGTACCTTCTGTGACCTACTTTACAGAGGCACAGTAGGCTTATCTAATAGGGAGGCAGAAGCCAAATACACTCTGGCTAGGCTTATAAATGCCCTAGGGCAGATAGCCTAGTATCTACCTATGAACCTATGAACCTATGTAATACACATGGGACACTGGCTAGCCAGATGGTATTTGCAGGGATGGATATCAACTATAGCATGTACAGTCAAAGTCAACTAGTAAGCTATATGCCATGGGCCATGTATTAATCTAGGATGAAAGGTTACCTGGCAGTAGCCAACAGGCGGGTCTCTGGGGCCAGGTGGAGCAGTGCCACATTACTGATCCACAGGGTTAATGATACATTTACCATGTGGTCATCACACCATGTCTGAGAAGAGAGTGATGTGCAGCTTTGATGGACAGGAATGCATAGTATGGCAGGACTATGTAAAGTGTATGGGACAAGGATCTGTCCAGCATGTGGAAGGTGGATGTCCATGAAGTGTGTGTTTGAGATCAGGATGTGTACGTGTAGCATGTCCAACATCACTGGGTTGGACATGGATTTATTCAGGGTATGCATCATGCCACATAGTGGAGATGGGGAAATGGAAGGCTGGTGTAGGCCATCTGCACATGGCCAATACCCCTTAAAGGAAATATTTGATCTGATATGGGTCACTTGAGTGTTGTGTATGGCTGGAAAATGATCTCTAAATTCATGGATGACACCCTGTCATTATTAGGGTTGCCACATATGACTACCTGACAGGTGTGGTGACGTAGCTATCACAGGAATGACAACTGCCCAGCTGCATCCCTTATACACAAGTGTCCATTATGTTGACCACTGCCTAGGCGGTAGTTCATGGGTACAGGGTTATTAACATAGGGGTGACAATGCAATATGTAGCTGTCAGATTGTGGCCTTATGTCACACACATCTCACCCACAAAGCCCCTTCTGTACGTTGTCCACAACACTCCTGAGTCGGCTATTGCTCCTAGGTCATAGTCATTCACATACTTCAATAGGCAAATGCCTTCTGTTTTTCTGTGAGGTATGGACTACAATGAGGGAGAATACAATTCGTTAACCATGACTTACTGTAACTGCCACTGGTGTGATGAGCATGTATTATTCAGACACCTTCTGTAGTGTTGGTTCTGCCAGCAGTCCAGTTGCAAAACATTCCTGTGACATAGGAATGTACATCTAGTATACCGAGTGTAGGTGGTATACAGTATAGGTGATGATGTCCTATGACCTGGCAAGGTTATGATACGCAGTGTGAAATCAACCTTACTGTCATCTACATCTGTACTGCTGACATCAATTATTTGATTAAGGTTCATGGCCTTCCAGACCAGACTCAGCAGGGTAATAGTGCAGTACTTCCCATTATCAGTGGTGTCTCCCCCTTTGTGGGTTGTGACACTTGTTGGTGTGCACCATTCAGTGTGTACACAGCCTGACATGAAGCTATGTTTTACATGATGTGTACATGGAGAGCATCTTGTTTTGCCATATGTGTATGATACAACCTGTGATGTGGACAGGTCTCATGCAGCCTGAGTGCAGCTTGTACCTACATAGTTGTGGGTACAGGGGCACTGTGGTGTACATGGATATAAGATTGTGTACCTGTTGGGGGGGGAGGGCAGTGTGTTTATGTTATCCAAGACCCTATCTTGATTACTTATTCATGCTCAGCACTTGATCAGAACTTGTAAGCACTACATAAGCTACAAATTACAACAGCACTCAATCTTCCTCATTACCTATAAGTAAACAGGTTTTGTACTTACTTTTCTCACTTGCTTAGAGGAAAATAGCTCTTGTACTCACTTTCCTCACCTATCTAGGGGAAAGTAGTTCTATATTCAGGCATGTCCAAGAGTCAACTGCCAGTGTTCTCTCCTGTCTATCTGATGAATCTGGACATCTTGAGGCAATATACACATTGCCTCATGTACATAGACAAGCCTCTCCACCTACCACCCAACACTACAACCTATGAGAGATGCACTTATCTAGCCAAACTGGAGGCAAAGCTCTCTCCAACCAAGCCTGACCCTGACAGTCATGTGGAGAAGGTAAACATTCGCACCACACCACACTCATCACATAGTCTCACGGAATCTACCCCACTATTAACTGAGAAAAATACTCGTGTAACAACTCATTAGCTCAATGCTTTCTGGAATTCATAAACACCAATGCTCTGGATCAACATATCCACACACCCACCAGGGGCAACAATATCCTAGACCTAGGCATTACCAACATGAGTGACCGGTGCTCCACACCTGAAGTCAACTCCTCGTTGGTCTGATCCAACCATGGGCTGAACACTGTTGATATCCACATCCTGCCCCATCCCCCATTAAGGGAACTACAGTATAATATGTCTACAAAGTCAACTTCATGCTTCTTAAGACAGACGTGGTGAACGTCATGACACTCATGCAGATGGACAATACTGTTACAACTGCTGAATCCTACACAAATGCACTCTATAAGCACTTACATGAGTGCATGGATTGTGCTATCCCAAACAGAACCAAGATGCTATACTCCTAATTAAGTAAACCAATCTGGTGGTCCCCTGCCATAAACAAACTGTACTACAGGAGGAAGACACTGTTGCAAACGAGAGTACAATCCCATGTGTGGAGGAGCTCCCTGGTCAGCCTCAGTAAGAGGGTGAGATCCCTTAAAAGATCCTCCAAAGCTAGCTATGAAAACAAAACCACCACTAATTCCAATAACCACAATGCATTCTATAGCTATGTCACATATCTCGATGTCAACACCCAGATCTGCTCTGAGTTACAGCACAAAGGCATGAACATTACAGAATGAACTGATATTGCCAACATCCTGGCAGATAGGTTCAGTGCTACCTTTCCCCCCTCCCTCTCAAAGCTGCACACTCTAAAGCCAATATCACAACATACATGGGACCAGACAACATCCCAGGCTGTGTTTTACATGAACTTCAGAATGTACTGGCTCCCCACCTACGCACCATGTTCAATAATAGCCTCGCATAGGGCTTACTGCCCCTGAATGGTGCACAGCAACAGTTATCCCACTCCACAAAGGTGGCACCACAATGGACCATGAGACCCATTGCCCTACAGGCCTGACTAGCCTGGTCTGCAAGGCTATGGAGCACATCATGGATCTCAGTCACAAAGACATTGGCTACCTCCAAACCTTTGACCCCTCCCAGTTTGGCTTTGTTAAGGACAGACCATGCCTCCTAAACCTGGTGGACTTTGTAGAGACAGTTACCAAGGCATTAGATGAGGATAAGGAGGTCCACACAGCCTACCTAGATCTCTCAAAGGCTTTCAACACCATTCCTCATTCTGGTATTACCAACATACCCATCCGCCTGAACATTAATCCCTACGTCATGTGATGGTTTGCAAAGTGGCTCACGGGCAGAACCCACACAGTGGGAGTTACATACCCTAGGTCCAACTGTATGCCAGTTACAAGTGGCGTCTCCCATGGCTCAGTCCTAGGACCCCCTCATGTTCGGTATATAATTCTCTGACATACAGGCAAGCACAGGAGGGCTTAGGCTGAAAAGGTTTGCAGATGACTGCAAACTAGGGGACATAATTGTTTCCCCAGCTGTTACAGACACCCTTGGAAGGGTCACAATGAGATGGATACCTGGTGTCAATATCATGGCCTCAAGCTGAATGCCAAAAAGTGCATAGTCATCCCCTTTGGATATAACTAATTACCCGTGGACTACCACATAGATGCTAGTCCCCTACATACAGAAAAGGTAATAAGGGATCTGGGAACCCCAGTAGATAGCAATCTCTCCTTTGATATCCTTTAATATCCATAATGACAATGTGGTTAGAATATCCTTCTACATGCCCCCCCCAATCTCTAATGGGTTTGGATCCAGATTAAAGGAGGCCATTGTGCCTCTCTACTCTTGACTTATTAGACCCATTAAAGGATACAATACCCCATTTGAGATATACCTTACAAGACAACTGCAACAGCTTGGAAGACCACAACAGTACCACACCAAGAGGATTTCTGACCTCAAACAGATGACCTATGCAGCCCAACCTAAGAAACTCCAGCTGTACTCGGTTGCATACTGCATACTCACAGGTGATCCCTGCTTGACATACAAGGCCCATGTCCAACCCAGTATTGCTGGATATGCTCCACCTAAACAGAGGCCCCTGAGAGCCACATGCTCTAGGGATATATACCTAACCACAACGATGACTAGGATGCGCTGGACAGATAGATTCCTGACCCAGACACTCCCCATGCTTTGGAACATGATTCCAATGTACATCAGGCAGGGCCCCTCACTAGCACTCTTCGAGGGAAACCTTGACGTGTGGATGGGAGACAGACATGTACCCTGGGGATCACTGCTGTGGCTCTGCTGGACAGAGGCACAGGGAACTAATGGCTCTGCCATTCAGAGGCACAAGGAACTAACCTATGGGGGTGGCGAACGCCAACACCCTCTATCTAGGCTTATAAATACCCTTGGTAAGACAGCCTAGTACCTACCTTTGCACTTATTACATGTCTTATGTGCATGGATAGTTAACTAGCTCTTCCATTTTACTTTGCTATCATGCTGATAAACTGTCGGGTGACTAAAAGTCATATGTATCCTGTTATTGTGTATTGTAAATGCCAATAGACATAACAGATGTTTGCCTAACATAACAGTAATGCTATGTAACTTGTAATACATATCCGCCTACAATACTGTACATTGCACAGTTATTGGCACAATATCCCACAATGCAAATCATAATTGCACATTGCACCAACCTTTGACATGTTATTCTGAGTATACATATGGCTACTGTTACAATATATCAACATATACTATCCCCTGTTATAGTTCATACTTGTTGGATCAGCCCTGCCACTGACAACGGCTGGTGAGGAATATTTGTGTTCAATTATATAGCATCCCTTGTGGTGTATGCAGTGTTTGCCTTGTGACCTACAGCAGTACACACAAATACTACAAGCATTACTATGCTCAACAATACATCACTACAAGATAGCTGTTTCCACTATATGGATTGCATGCACTTTAAATACTACAGAACAGGATATAATACACAGACATACTGACTGTTTTACATACCTTATTAGTAACCCGAGGTGTTGTTAACTGTTGATTCAATCCTTTTCAGTTTGTGTTTCAATCTTCTTTGTAATGTTCTGCTGGTATATATAGATGGTTTGAATGTGTGATAAGCCATCCTTTTCTAGTTAAATATCGGTAACATGTGGTATCCTGACCACCAGTTGGTGTTCCAAAATAGTTAATTAGATGCACATCAGCTGTGAAGCTACTCCATTAGCCGATACCATGGCAACAGTGGTGTATAACTGAGTACTCCTTTTGGGCATTGTCCATTTGCCTTACGTTCGAGGAAGATGGCTTGGATATATTATTTGTGATGTATTTCAACAGCTATATGGAGACAGACAGAGATATATTAGCTTCATGACTCGCGTGGATTGTGTGTAATGGCTAGACAAATTTGTTGTACATGTGAGTACAGCTGTTATATATTTAGAACATTGCTACTCATGCAGGGTTTGTTTGTACCTGATACTTCTGCAGATGTTTAAGTCTGGCAATGATGTTTGGGCAGCTCAAGGCTGTATGGCTATGCATAAGCTGTTATGAGGTTTACAGTGTGCTCACCAGACATCCTTGATTTGCTGTACATGTGTAGCATACTGTGCTGTTACGCAGTAATTGGTAACACATACTGATGTACACAAACCCTCTGAAACAGGGTTAGTGCAAACAAACCCTGTAACATCAGCAGCTGTTCCATTGTATAACAGCAACTATTTCACATAGGGCCATGTTAGTGTGTCTCTGACAAGGCATGTTAAGGCTTCTGCAGATGTCATACAGTGAGTGAATGATTTGTGATGTTATTACAGTTTGTATTGTAATTTGTTTGGGTGTGGGTGTGCATACCAGATGCAGGTGTGTAGGAACTGCTTTTATACATAATCGATATGTGCGTGAGGGTTCCTTCCCTATTTGAACACCTATCCTTTAGTGGACTATTACTATGGTTAATTGCAGGCTGATTCATTAAGGCATTGTTATGTGGTTCCTGTATAGCATGCAGGCGATGTTAGTTCTTGAATCCTTTCGGAAATACACCAGAATGTAACAAAGTGTTGCTACATGAAAGCTGTGTATTTCTGTCATAGGTATTTGCAGTCATTGTCGTTGTGTTGGTGACTGACCCTCTTTTCATATGGCCATAGTGGGACATTTTTAGGACACACATCAGAATTTACAGGCTGACACAAACCCACGATCAGTACAAGGGATAGAACTTTCCTTTCATGCCTAAATATAAGCTTATTCTTGTAGCAGTTTAGTTGCTTATCTTGTTTTTTGTAACATGTAGGTATTTTAGATACAGAAAGAACTATTGTATGCAACTATTACATTACATATGGGACATAATTATGTCCTACAATCCCAGGACATTTGCCACGTTTAATATATTTGGTCAGGACACAACCACCTAAAGAGGGACTGTCCCTCGCAAAGTGGGACAGTTAGTAACATTATCATTGGCTCATGCCCATAACACATATTTGTAATAGTGTATAGGCATATACTTTCCATATCCTTGGTTCATAAAGGTTGGTCGTGGCGGAATATGTGATTGCTATGGTCCATGTTATACACATATATGAACACTTCAACCGCTATATTCGGGACACCTATGGAATCCTGAAAATACCACAGTTCCGACGGACACTGTACCGTGTCCAGACTCCCATACCCCACATTACCCTGTAGTGGTGCAGGCGTAGCATAAGCATGAAGAAATGTAAACCAAAAAAAAAATGGTTTACATTTTGTCAAACATAAAATTGGAGCCCAGTAACTCGTGAAGGTAACACGGACATGGAACACACACACACACACACACACACACACACACACACACACACACACACACACACACACACACACAGACACACTGCTACCCACCACATCCAAACAAACAATCATACACTACGTATGTGCAGGTGGGCAAGCCCCCCTACACCCCCCATGTAGGTGTCTGCACCCCCCCACACCCCCCTACTTTAATATTCTACCTCCTAGATCGTGCAGACAGATGCACAAAGCTAACTCACACCCACACATTACAGTCCCCCAAGAACACATGCCACACTCAACACACACTTACACACACTACAGCCATCAGAAACATACTTACACACAGTAACCTACCTGAACCGCAACACCAGAAGCACTGACTAACTGTCCCATAACATCATGATTTTAAACCTCGCACATCTGGTGTTTCGGTACTGTGTTCTTTCAGACCTTAAGCCTTGGGATTATGCGCATCAGTATGTTAAACAGTCGTATGTGGTAGGTATCCCATTTATATGTACCTCCATGGTTATGTAGATGTTGTTAACCTTTCTATATACCTACATATATATGTATATCCCCATATATCAAAATATATCTCTCTCCCTCTCTCTCTATATATATATGATGATGTGTGTATATATATATATATATATATATATATATATATATATTATATATACATATATATATATATATAGATAGATATATATATATATACACATATATATATATATATATATATATATATATATATATATATATATTATATATATATAAAACATACACCTTTCACTGGATACATGCCGGTTTGTCCTATTTCCACACATTCCTACCTCTTGTATTTTATCCTGTCAGTATACACAACTGCCATCGGTACATCTCAGGTAGCTTTGTGGTACGTTATTGTGAAGATTGTGTACATAGTTGCGTGTTCTAATCCTGGCAGTGCTATTTTACCTCTCAGAGCAGGCACTGGTAGTGCAAGGGTGATTAATGCAAATTTCAGCAGTTGTGTGTTCCACATGTTTATTATTCTGTGGAAAACTACCTATATATGCAAGCTGTGTTTAAGGTATACTATGTAACATGTAGACATCTGAGAAGATTCCTGTCAGGGATACTCCCCATTATTTGGAACTACATCCCTGATTACATTATACAAAACCCCTCACTAACACTCCAGGGAATCCTTGCAGAGTGAGTGGGGAACAGTGGCTACACCCCAGGGATCCCGCAATTGGCTCTGCTCCACAGAGGGACAGTTAGTTAATCAATGGGGTGATGACAGCAGGCACTTTTTGCCGATGCTTATGACTGGCCTTGGCAGTTGGGCATGTACCTACCTCTGTATCTATGAACCTCTACATACAGTATGGACACATGCTGATAGCTTAATTTACTGTTCAGGTATTGACTTACCTTGTGCAAATGGCGGTTGTGTGTACAATAGTTGAGGGCTACCTATGTAGGATGCACAGCATAGACCACCTATACATGACAATTTACAGGTGGTCGTGTGTGTATGCCATCCATGTTTGCTGTGTGTGCAGGTAGAGAAGGGTGTCAGTCCATGAGTGCCTACACTCTCAGTGTGTGTGCTATACGTTCTCTCTTTGCCAAGGCATGGGCATACTGGGCAGGCCTCCATCTGCCTACTGGTGCTAGCACAGGGTATTTGTGGTCTGATTCCCTCTGTGCCTGTGGGTCCCTTGGCAATGGTGGTGGGCTGTGAGTACCTTCACCATTCTGCCCCTGCTGCAGCTGTTTCCACAGGATCATATTGTGTAGCATGGCACATACTATGAAGATGTGGGCACACGTGCCTGTAGAGTACTGCAAGGCTCCACCAGATGTGTCCAAGCAACAGAACCATGATTTCTGCATCCCAAACACGCGCTCTATGATGATTCTTGTTTCTGTGTGTGACTCATTATGGTGTTCATGCATGGCTGTGTGTGCATTTCTGATGGGAGTCATCATCCACGGTTCCAGTGCATAGCCAGCATCACCCACCAGGTGGCCATATGGGATGTCCCCCCTGACAAATACCTGATACAGCTGTGAGGCATGCCAGATGTGGGAGTTGTGATAGCTTCCAGGGCTGCCAGCAAACACATCCATAATGCCCTGGGCATTGCACATGACCTGGCAGTTGATGGAGGGGTATCCCTTGTGGTTTATGTAGTGCCTACCCTGCTCACCGGGTGGTGACTTGATGTGTATGTGTGTGCAGTCTATTGCACCCAGTACCTCCGGGTAGTCTGCCACATGGTGGAAGAGATGCATATTGCTGGCCAACTCCTCCTGCATTGGGGGGAAGTATATGTGCTCATTGGCATGTGGTAACATGGCATCCAGGAACTGGTGGAGTACCCTGGATGCTGATGCCTCTGAGATCCCCATGATATGCCCAGTTGGCCTTTGGAAGGTACATGTGGCTAGTATTCTCAAGATTACACATATCTTTGTGTCCACTGAGATGCGTTCCCCTCTGTTACTTCTGGCTCTGAGGAGTGTCTGGCACAGCTCAACAAGTTGCTGTATGATGTCCCTGTCCACCCTGTAATGCTCTACTATCTCCAGATCATGTAGCCCCTGTTAGGTTACCCTGGGTCTGAACACTCTTCTCTTCCTCCGGTGCCTGAGATGGTTGTCAGCATCATCGTCCACACCACCGTCATTTTCCAACACATGCTGGTGAATCAAAGCTGTGGTGGCCCCTAACATGTACATATTAAAAGTTCCCCGTCTGTATACACCAATGGTGCAGAGTGTCTGGGAATACACAATTGTGTGTGTGGGGCTTTCACACCTTATACTATTGTGCAATGGATGATGCTGGTGTAATTGGGTGTGTTTGTGCAATTCCAGCTGTTGGGTATCTTAATTATTGGTTTTACAGCAGGTACTGCTATTGTGGGGCCTTTGGTGTTGACTTACACTTGGCTGCCATGATTCATCTATTGTCCTTTACTTCAATTTTCAAGCCGATTCCCCTCCCATTGTCAGGCATGCATCAAGCTGCCAGCTTTCTTGTTTTGTACTTTCACAACCTGGGATTGTGTTGGGAAATGTGTTATGTAGCTGATATACTGCAAGTTTGCTTTGTTCTGCTGTGACAGCTCTCTTTTCTTTGCTGTGCGGCATCTCCCCTTTCCTGTTCTGCAGGTAGCTGCTAGCAGCCTTGTTAGCAGTTGTCAATGGCCCAATGTGAGTTCCTAGGTGTTAATTACTCATTTGTACTCCAATTACCATGCTGCAGCATTTCCTTATTGTCTTCTTGTATCCTTCCTGTTTCAGCTGTGGTGCGCACCGGGCACAGCTGTTTACCGGGTTTCGAGCGCGTTTTCATTCACGTTCAGATGTAATTTTGGTTACCTTGTGTGCTCTCAGCTAAGCAAAGCTATGGCTACTTCCACACCCTTATCCTGCGGCTTTGCTTAGCAACAGGCAAGCCGGATTAGCAATGATCCAGTGTGCTTATAGCTACGGAGGTGCACCCCTCTCTTGATGTCATGTTTACCTCCAGGCCACTCCTCGGTGTTGTACCGCTACGCCGTGTGGTACATCCTTACGCCAGCGGGGCATTTGCGAATCAGTATTACTTGACTCATTTGCATGGCATTGACTACTAATTCATATTTACCGCACAGAATACTGTCACAGACCCTTAGCAACCCTTGCACCATGGTTGTGGTGTAGTATGCATGCCATTGACTATTATGGGGAATTTATGAATTGTGTTACATTTCAGTTTTATGACATCTAAATATATTTTCCTTGTGATCCCAATCAGTATTACTTGACTCATTTGCATGGCATTGACTACTAATTCCTATTTACCACACAGAATACTGTCACAGACCCTTAGCAATCCTTGCACCATGGTTGTGGTGTAGTATGCATGCCATTGACTATTATGGGGAATTCATGAATTGTGTTACATTGCAGTTTTATGACATCTAAATATATTTCCTTGTGATCCCGTTTGCACACAGATGCACTGCAGTTTTACTTTGCGTTAGTGTGGCCATGACATTAAATGTTATTTTTTATGTGTTGTGCATGTTTTTTATGCCATTTGCTATATATTTAGTCATTGGCATATATTAACATTATAATACATAAGTTTGGTCCGCTTTCATGGCTCCAGTTTTATGTTTGACAAAATGTAAACCATTTTTTTTTGGTTTACATTTCTTCATGCTTACGCTACGCCTGCACCACTACATGAATCGCTATATACCTTCCTTTGCATGCTACACTGCTGCACATGGGGTAATTAGCATACATGCGCCGGGAGCTGCACAGCTCTGGCGTACGCTGGTAGTGCATGTGGAAACAGCTTGTACCTGAATCGCTCGGCGGCCATATTTGGCACTAGATCGCTGACGCTACTCCGGTGCCTGGTGCAAGCTTCATGAATCCCGGGGAGTGTGTGTTACCTGCGATCTTGTGGGGACTAGGTTTGGATGATTCACTAACCCGTTATGACTGGAGCCTGCAGAAAACATGATCATTGAGAAGAAAACATTGTCATCTAACAATGTAACATGAAAACACCAACCCCCGGATTCACGAATCCTCCATGTAAGACTAAATAAGTCTTACTCGGAGGCTGCAGTTGAACAGCATGACATCAGCGTGCCATGAATATTCATGAGGGCACACTGACTCAACCCCAAGTCCAACACGGACCGTGCAGGCAAGCAGGGGGTGTGTCCGACTGCCGAGCAGTGTAAAGGTCTACGTCCCTGCAAGTGTCTGAAAAAAAATGTCAACACCCAAGAGCAAGTCCGCTCAAATGTCCATGTACCCAACACCACACTCCCTGACATTGTAAACCCCCAGCGCAGTTATAAAAAGTAAAACATTAATTTATTTTTTTCTAATTCCCAATATAGCTGCTCGTATTTGCACGTGTGTGCGCAGGTGTGCCCATTGCTTAGCTGCAGTTAGCAATCACGACATGGAAGAGCATAATAAAGAATGTTCGTGCAAATTATGACAAATAGTAATAGTGCAGTGGTCGAGCATTCGCGCAAAGAGGAGGCATTCACGGTTTGAGTCCCACCACTCCCCTTCTTATATTATGTTCCAAATTAGTATATGAAATAATTCCTGACCTATATTATTAAACTTTTACTAAAAACATTCAAATGGCTTATGTATCAGTGAACAAAATGTATATTTATAAAGGAACCTGACATATAATTGCACGCAGTTAAGCAACACTTAACCCAGCGCAGTATAATTGCCCATAGCTAACTCATGCTTTACCCAGCGCTATGTAGTTGCCCATAGCTAAATCGCACTTTACCAGCACAAAATAGTTGCCCATAGCTAAATAGCGCTTTACCCAGCGCAATCGGTTTGTGCGGAGGTGCGTGGTGCGCCAACCAGTACACCGTCGGGCAATGTGGAGCAACGTAGAGCAAAGTTGCTTAAACACAGCAACGCCCCCTAACCTGTTTGGACAGTAGTAAAATAAAAAGCAATGATAAGGTTTGAACCCAGGACACTGTGCACCATAATCAAAGTACTGAACCACTAAGCCACGACAGATTAGGATAAACATCCACTGTTAACATATATATAGTGATAAATGTTAGATTAACAATTGCTAAGCAGGTCTGCAGTCAGCCGAGAATATTCAAAAATGGCAAATCACAGAAAAGTGCGGGAAATGCAGGATATTTAAGCCGCATAGGCGGGAATACTCGCCATAACTGATTGTAGCTCCCATCTGCAGTTAGAATGTCTGGTGCTGGAGAGGTTACACGCTTTCAAGCACAACGGTGGGGCATCGAGGAGTCAAGATACATGGTTTGGCTCCTAGTCCATCGGCATGAGACTCGACTCCTGCAGGGCCATTTCCAAGGAACGGAGTATAAGGCAGAGGCTTGGAACCGGTTGGCTCATGAACTCACCAGTGCCACAGGTGTCCCTCGAACTGGTGAGCAGGTCCGTCACCACCATGCTGACCTGAAGAGGCGGAAGCAGGACCTTCTGAACCAGTGGATCCAGGAGGCCAGTCAAATGTGTGAAGCCCCACTACTAAGTAGGTAGCCATGGAATGCAGTATGTAAGACAAGCTAATATAGTCAAAATAATGGATAGATATGTCTCACTATCCCTCTATTTACTCCACAGCTGCAGGTGCTCATGCTATGAATCATCAAGCCTATGCAGATAGGCTGCTAAGGCTGTGCCACCAGGCAGGTTAGTAAATATTCTGCATGTATTGTTACATGATATATGTGAGTGAGCATGACAAAAGTGTTTCAGCCCAATAATACAGCAATAAAATGTCCTGATTAAATCCTCTGCATGTACTGTTATATAACAAACGTCAGTGAGCCAGAAATAGAGTATATTAACCCACCAATCAAGGTAAAATAAGTCTGGAATACTATCCCTGCATGTACTGTCATAACATATAAGTGAGCAGGCCTGAAAAAGAGTGTTGTAACCTACCAAGAAAGGTATAATATGTCCTGAATATGTCTTCCTTATGCACTGTAATAACAAGTAAAGGAGAGAGCCTGTAGAAAAGAGTGTTCAATGTAATTAATAAAGGTATAAAACTTGGAGTGTGTCTGTGTCACTTACTTTGAAATGTTGTTGTACCCTTGCAATAAAAAATAGTACTGTTGTATTAGGTGCTGTCAACCCACAGTTGTGCAGTCCCATAGGAAGTGGATGAAGGAAGTGGCAGTAGCTGTGAAGCGTAAAACATTCATTCCCTGAATAAATCCTCTGCATGTACTGTTACATATCATAAGTCAGATAACCAGGAATAGAGTGTAGTAACCCATGAATAAAGCAAAAACATGTCCGGAATACTATCTCTGCATGCACTGTCAGAGAAAAAAGTGAGTGAGCCTAAAAACAGTCTTGTAACCTATCAATAAAGGTGTGTGATGTGCTGATAAGGTCTACTGTATGCAGTGTAATGTCAAATAAAGGAGAGAGCCTGTAGAAAAGAGTTTTAATGTAAATAAGAAAGGTATAATACTTGCAGTGTGTATGTGCCAGTTACTCAGAAATGTTGTTGTAGCCTTGCAGTGAAGAAATGTTACTATTGTATTAAGTGCTGACAACCCCCAGTAGTGCAGTCCCATATAAAGTGGATGAAGGAAGTGCCAGTAGCTGTGAAGTATGTAACAGTCCTCAACAGTTGTGAAATGGCTGACATGCATAGGTAAATCTGGCACACGAGTAGCCTGTCAAGGTGTTCCCCAGAAATGCTAGTGTGCTACCTGAAAAGTAGGGTTGTGTAGAAAACAAGTGAAAAAGGCACGTGAACACATCCAGATGTGCAGATACATAAACAAGTAAATTTAATACAAGTATATAGAAGTAACATATACATCTTGGACAGTTACTATGTCAGATATAGGTCAGGTATATAATGAAGTAGCCAAACCCATAACACAATCAAATGCATGTTGCCTAGTGTAAGAATACATGTAGGGGATATACACCTGCAGTCAATAGGAATGTAGTGTACAGTTAAAGTACTAATAAAATGTTAATGGAGGTTTCTTTTTACACCCTACTCCATGTGCATAAACAATGTAATTCCACACCTCAATGGTTATGTCTACTCTCATAACATTTGTTGGGACATATGTCCTATTGTTATATAAAATCTGCACTTACTTTGATGCATGTCCCCTGTTAAAACACCACAATCTGGGTGGCCTTCTGCCACCAATCATCCCTGCATGCTGTTGTAATTTCCACTGTCATTCAATACATGCATGTGTTATGCTTGCTGTTCAACTGTTGTAACCCTGGTGTGTTGGGTTAATGGGAATATTACTGCATGCTGTTACAACTAACTTGGAATGCTGTTGTCTATGTTGTAATTAAACACACCTAATCACAGAACGTATGGGAAGGCCAGTCCCAGCGGACCCACCTGTCCTTCCTCAGCTGGCAGTTGCACCTGGCACCAGCAGGTCTGGAGCCCAGCCAGGGCCACCCTCCTCCATTGGTCCTGTGCCATGTTCGGGTGGAAGCGCTGCAGGGGATGGGGCTTGCCCCCCTGCAAGCGTGGGTGGAGACGGGCCACCTGTCACCCTCCGAAGGGTCCGGGTTGTGGTGTGTAGGGAGATACAACGTTTAGTCGCTGATCCCCTACGCCAGCTCGAGGCGAGAGTGGCGCGACTTGCTGGTGAGCCTGCCCCTCCTATGCAGCCCCCAGCACAGTGACCCTCGGGTCTGTGAAGGTCCAGTGATGACTGCCCATGGGTGGGGATCTCAGTCCCACTGTTACCATCTGTGGGCTCATGGGCTTACGATTTCCAAACATCTGTCCCTGTCAATTGTGTTCACCCACCCCATGTGTCATATTCCGCCCCTGTATGCGTCTTGTTTGTCTTGTCTGTTTACCTACCCAACCTACCTCCCCAAATATACCTACTTCCTCTACCTCACTTTCCACTCTCCCCTGAAAAAAAAGGGCAATTTGTACCCAAAAAAAAAATGACACCCCATACATAGCTGCCCATTTCACACACATGTCCATTGGACATGTAAACTGATAATTATAATTGGCAGTACAACAAACTTTGTTGTCCTCACCCCTCTCTCAGGGGTGGAAAGTTTCAAATTTCACTCAAAATTTGCAACATATGCACAGCTGTTGCTGGTAAAGAAATGGGCAGCTATGGACCTTCCCTACACCCGTCCTGCACATACTGAGCTTGTTTACCTACTGTCTTTCCTTCTCTGTGCCCCCTTTTTCACCACTTTCCTATCTCCTCATTTTCTTTTCTTTCAAAGAAATTAGTGCAGGGGTTAGCAAGAGTAAGCACTTTTAAGCAGTAGTAAGCGGGTTTAAGCATGTGTGCGCATGTGTGCGCTTAGCTAAGCATCGTTAAGTGTCGCGCAAACCCATGCAAACCCGCTTACAACTGCTTAAAAGTGCCTTAGTCACTCTAGGTCAGGACCCTTGTTCTGCTCAGCAGCAAAATAAAATACCTTTGTCAGCCTCGAACCCCAGACCTTGGACACATAAGACTGCATGAAGTACCACTAAGCCACAACAGATATACAATAACTTGGTGCTGCAAAAAATATATCATGCATTACAATGAGTGAATGTAAAGGAAAAATAGGAAGGCCATAACACAAAGCCTGTTCTGTGGATCTTTACGATTGCATTACATGAGTGTGATGTGAGAAGCAGCCAATCAAGCAGAAAATAATGTTGCAGAGGCACTTTGCAAACCTCACACAGTATCATAGCAGCACAGACACTGGCATATCTGAGTAGGGCAGAGGCCATACCTCCTAACTCAGTCAACTTTCCAGGGATGTCTTTGATTGTGAAACATATTTTAGCTGTGTCCCTCAGAATCCCACAGAAACGTACTGACGTCAGTCAGAATGGTGGGCTATTACACAATGAATACTGACAATAATAACAGTAGACACCGCTTGTACGTCATGAAAGGAGTACTACTCCATATGCATTGCTTCACTGAAGTATACACCTACTGTTCCTATTATGTGTAAGGTGTACCTCACTTTCAACTACCTATCCATGACACTATGCAAATATGTATCTGACTGTTCCATAGGCCCGGCAGAGGTCCAAACACATAGGCATATAGGCTATACTGCTGTTACACACTCTGCAAATATCTTTCTTAGGACCTCCCCAAGCATACCCTTATGTAGGAGTATAACACAGAAATACCAATGGATGTAGCCATGTACTGGTAGCAACTGACTGTAACAATGCCATTGTAACAGTGCTGAAAACACCTGTGAGTTGCACAGACAAAGAATGACAGTGTAACCTCTGGCTACCATCTGGGTAGGTTCACAGGTGGGATCCATGCAAACAGACAACCTGCCCTGATAAACCCACAGGTACACACCAATCCTGCAAGTCCAGTAAGATAATATTCACATATTAATGCATAATGCTCTCAGTATGTAAGCCCCCCCCCCCAATTAAAATATACTTGTGCGTTTAGGGTCTACCAAGTGTGTAGGTAGGCATACTCAGTACAGGAATTGTCCAGTTGTCCTGCGAACCCTGTGGTAATGTCAACAGTAAAAAACAAAACCCTGTAGAAGTCAGTACATTAATATTCCTAGTATGGTCACATAAATGGTGTGTAAGCATTTGTAGTGATGACTAAAACTCTACAGTGATAGCTCAGTATTGGAAGTGGCAACAGTCAGGTCTGAGTACAACATGTACATCACTGTCTACACCTCTAGCTTCATTTATAAGATGTATACCAACCTACTGACTTACACAACAGTCTCCACAGAAAACAAGCATGGGCCCCACTCTGGATATCTGAAAGGGCTATGCCTACATACCTTAGCAATTTATAGCATTGGGTTGCTATGACAGTGAGTACTGCAATTACCACTCAGCAGGCTGTATGCATTTACCAAATGCTGGGCAACAATTGGTGCAGAGGGCATCACATGCACACGTGCAGATACCTATAAAAGCAGATAGGGCTTGCTATCCCCACATGCAATCATTACAGTGCAAGTTCAACATAGTGAACAATGCCAAGCAGGAGGAAAAAAAAAAACAAAAAAAAAAAGTACGTTTCAGTACCAAAAATAAAATAAAAAAAACATACACAGATGGACCCGGAAGGGACATACAGGTATGTAACAGTTTTCAGTTACCGGCAGGTAGTAGATGGTTATGGTTAGTACTGTTGATCCTCTGATACATGCATATGTGGCAGCAGTAGGTATGTATGCACTGATGCCATGCATAAGTATTGCCATGGAGAAATTGTTGGGTAGCTGTGTGCAGTGGGACATAAGTGCGACAGTTGTAGCTCAGCAGTACGTCAAACATCTGAACATGTTATCTATGGTCTGTACCGTACTGCATTTAATGGCAGTTTTGGAGAGTATTGCAAACACCTAGATAAACTTGGATGTCACAGAGTAAGACATGCATGATAGTCACATAATGTGTAGCTTAGCATTGGCAACTGCTGCAGCAGGCTAGCATAGTAATGTATCATTTGCAGCTATGTATATCCTTGTACTATTACTGCATGCACATATATGACAATGATCCGTGTTGTAGCAAGGCCCAACAGGTCATCCGTGAGGTGTATGGACTTACAACAGTGTGGACCTTGTGTCTGTATGGCGCACACATATGTCGAGATACATGTGTGTCTGATTTATGAGCATCTGAACATGTGCATAGAGCAAGGGACATACTGCAACTGTTTGTGAAGGGCAGACATTTATATGTTGGTGCAGGTTGTTATGTGCATATACATATGTAGGTTGTAGTGTGTGTCAAACAAGACAGCATACAGTGCTGGCATATGACGTGTTATTCAAATGCCATGGGTATGCTTTGTTAGGTATATAGTCTCCCATGGGGTCCTGCTAAACATAAATGGGCTGAGAACACCTTCCATGCATTCTGCACAAGACTGCGCAATATCATTACATAACTGTATCCCCCTCAACCTTATCATTATTGATATTCCCACCGTGAAAGGTGGACTGTATATGTGCTGATATGCATATCAATGTGTACACCAGTGGATGTTGAAATGTACGCTCCAGCTGAATGTTGTACATGTATTGTCATCCCTGTTGTTAAAAGCCCTGTACCCATGAACTAACACATAGGTGGTAGTGTACTCAACACCGAAGGTGTGATAAGAGACTACGGGACACAGGTGGACAGTTGTGTCCCTAATGATGATCACTGTGCCACACTAGTCATGTAAACCTAGTACAATCCACATGTCACCAGTAAATATGTGTCATTCATGGAAACAGAGGTCAGGGTTCCACTCCACTCATCAGTCATAACACCCATCATAGAGTACAATGTCCCTGTTGGTATGTACCTCAGAAGACATATACAGCAACAGTAGATGCCAGACACATACCTCACAAAGAGTATTACCGGATTCCAACAGATGCCCTATGCTGACTGTCTTACCAAACCAATGCTACACTGTGTCGCATACCACCTACCCAGAGGCTACCCCTGCCCAACATACAAAGCTATGGCAAACCCACAGGTGTTGGACGTGCTCCGTGTAAACAGATGGAACACCAGACAAGATACACACTCTACTGATCAACACCTTGTAATGTAAAAAGCAGAACATGCTCGACTGGCACATCATCATCACAGACACATACCATACTGTGGAACCAACCACCTATCAACAGCATATGAAGGTCCTCATTAGCAGTTGCCATCAATAACCATGATGATTGCATGTGAGATAGGAAACACAACCCGCTAATCACCCCTGTGGCGCTGCATGACAGGGGCACAGGAACCTAAATTACATGAGTGTCGTAGTGCAGGGTACCATATGTCTATGCTTCCATAGGCCCTATGGATAACAGCCTATCAGCTACGTAGGACACGATACACACACAAGCATGTAACTGTTGCAACACATGCTATGTGAGGTTGACTGTGTGTGATGGAGAATGTGTATGTGAATGTGTTAATGATGTGTATATGTGTGATAGCCTAGTGGGAGTCTGTGTATACCATGGTATGTAGTGTTGTAGCTCTAATCCCATCAAAAGGTCCATATGCTATTTCCAGGCATGAAAATCACTATGGCATACGTTGTGACATAGTCCCATGTAGTCGAATGGAGTGTGCCTTTGTAGGCTAAAGCAGTACATGTACGCTTATTGATTGTTAACACTAGTGAATACAAGTCACATATGGACTGTAGTACTTCATGAAGCTGTATGCCTCAACTGCACAGTATGGTTTATATCCACATGGCTTGATAACACACTTTTGTTTGTTACCTGTACTCCTCACACATCACATACCTCAGGCATGAGGTTATGTATGTGCTGACACACAGTAATGTATGGTACACAGGTAACTGTAATCTGGGTTGCCATACCCTTGTGTCTTGTAGGTATGTCTGATGTGTGTGTGGGTATGCCTGAAACATATCCTCGGTGGTATGTGTGTCACAGGATATAGGTGCGTATCTAGCAACTTGCATAGTGTAGTACAGCAGTATGCCACCTATAGTGTTGAATGTGCACATATGTTACTGAGGGGTTTGCTATCAACAAGTAGTGTGGTCTACTGCTAGTACCGTAACCGTACTGTACATAGATTTAAATGGATGACAAAAGACTGTATGCATTAGCTTCATATACACCTCCTGTGGCTAGGTGTTGCATTGTGTCATATACAGTGTGCCATGTACTGTTGTATAGTCCTACATACTGGTTTCACTTTGTGGCTGTGCAGAACATGGTTAGGTATGTAGCATGTGCCAGGCACTGTCAGGCAGTCATATGTGTTATTAAAAGTGTGTATCTGCTGACAGCCAATAGGTTGCTATATATGGCATTTCAATTATATCTGTACATTAGAATGTTGAGTGTGCAACATGGCTTTTTCACAATTACTGTTTAATTGTTTTCCAGGGTTATGACACAAAACAGAAAGCCATCCTATACCACTGAGGAGGAGGAAGTTATCAGAGATGCACTCATCTAACATTATAATCTACTGTTTTCAAGATCCTGCCAGGATCAGCATGGTCACACTGCACTGTGGCAGGATGTTGTCCATCGGGTGAATGATGTAGGCATGCATAACTGAACTTATGAGCAGGTACGCCATCACTGCAGTGATTTAATCAGACATGTCTGGCAGCATGCCTCCGATGTCCACAGACAACAGCTTGCCACAGGTGGTGGTGCTGCCACACACCCCCCCCACCCCTCACCAGAGTGGAAGAGCTGCTCCTCAGCATGGTGGCTCCTGGCCAACCAATACAACACACCTTTGTCATTATGGAGGCCGGTGTCACCCAGCACAGCGACAACGAGCGTGCAGGTAACATGGCATATCCGTAGATCACTGTTATCCAAAGTGTTAATAATATGCATTAATCAGATGTGTTCTGTATATGCAGAATATGTGGAGCCTGATGTCATGCAATACTGATAATTCAGGACATTATCTGTATGCCTGTGACTGTCACCCCACATACTACTGTATAATTGCAGACTCACATCAGCAATGCCATAGTTGTTGACACTGACATACTGTCTCACATTCTTGCAGGTCCCTCTGGTGTGATAGCAAGACAGGAGACCCATGCCAGTGAGTGGGCTACAGTTCATATAGCATATACCATGTGCATGTCATAAGAGAGTTGTAGGCCATATACACACGTTAAACACCTACGCATAGTGCATGCTCTGCATGTTCTCTGTGTGACTATGCACTTCACAGTGACAAGAGTAGCTGACTCATACACATGCAACACACAGAGCATCACAAACAAGTGGGGTGCACTGTAGTGGACATTGTATAGGCATAGTCAATACACATGCACACAACATACACCGCTTTGTCATATGCAGTATGTGTTAATATGATACACATGGCTTATGTAGACACCTGTTGTAAGGTCATACTCCCGTATCCCATATGTTATCAACACAGCACACATACTATACCTGGGGGTAGAGGCCTATCATGGGGCAGTGTGACATGCGTCAACACACAACACAGTCATGTTAGGCAATGCTCTCTATTAAACACCTGACATGCCCATGCAATGACTGTCTGTGAACTGTTTAATGTAGCCTAAGTGGTGCAGGTCAGGTATAGCAAGATAGTTGCCAGTGTGACATGCATCAGTGTCCTTGAGTGACCACATGATGCTGCCCGATGATGGCTCATGGTACTACACTACATCCAGTTACAGTACCTGCAGTACTATACACAGCATTCATCATTAGACATCTGACACTGACAGCTGTATGCATCTGGACATGGTTTGTATACCTATGAGTGATGGTGCACACAACATTGGAAAGTGTTACAGATTTGCAGTGCAATGTTGTGTCCATGTACACATTGTCTACCAGGGTAAGGGCAATCAGTGAACAACACACATGCATCAACGACATGTATACTGTTAACTACAAGGACTCACTACACTCACACTGCATGCTGTCAAGCAACACACATCCTGCATGCTGACACGTGTGAGAGGACTCTTTGTCTTGTGATACTGTACTCCACCATCAAACACTAATGACTATGTTCCATATTGCTGTTGGTGTGTGTGTGTCAACTTGAATGTGTAGTGTATTAGTGTGCATGTGTTAATGTGTTCATGTGTGCATGTGTTCATGTGTGCATGTGTGCATGGGTGCATGGGTGCATGTGTGCATGTGTGCATGTGTTCATGTGTGCATGTGTGCGAACATCCTGTACATATGGTAAAGTGTGCTTCCTGTCTCCCTCTCACAGGTGCTGAGGTAATGTTGGATGGGTGCAGTGGGGAACCTGAGGTCACTGCCACTAATAGTGACCAAGATGATACATGTGTAGTGGCACAGGCATGTTTGACAGGGTCTGTCGGTGGTCCACCAATCGACAGTACACAGCTTTCCACCCCATCTATGCACATATACATACTGCCATTACATCCCTCAACACCAATGGCCTTAGGTGAGGAACAGCATATGGTAGGCATTGACCAGGAAAGTGTGGTATCCATGCACATGCAACCCCACACAGCAGCCATGCCCAGACACACAGAATGGTACCACATAGGCAGATGTCCAGGGGTTCTCGTGGGAGCATCACTGGCCGTAATGCCCCTGGCAGGCATGCCCTCACAGGTCTCACAACCTCAGGTATTTTCCGGGCTGTGATGCAAGCACAGGCAGATATGGAACGGTACACCAGGCAAGGACTAAGGGCACAGAGGGCTCATAGCACTGCAATCAATGACAGTATCCGTGACCTTGCCGGTGCCATCTGCAATTACACCGATGCCATTGACAGACCTTGGGGGGAGACACTATATGTCTTCCCCAATGTTATGTCCATGTGCCAGGACAGTGCAGGATGGCTGGGACATCAACATGGATGTATGGCAGCAACATCCTCAGCTTGCAGCTGATGCAGATGACACCCAAGTGCCAGCTGCTCCCATAGTGCCAGTACCAGCCCCAGCAATGTTGTGGCTGGGTTGTCGGTAGACCATCCGAGACGACCACGTGCACGTGGCTCTGGCCAGTCCCAGCAGGGACATGGGTCCAGTCAACATCCCTCTGCCTCTGATGATAGTACTCAGTCTGGCTTAGTACCCGATACAGTCAGTGTCACCCCTGGCAGGCACAGGTACTGTGTCCGTGGCCAGAGACAGTGATCTGTACAGCCTGGCAGGTACAGTCTGTGGCTATCCCACAAACTCCCATATTTGACAGCTGCAAGGGGGTACTGTGTGCATGCAGACACACACACATACTACCAACACGTAGGGCTAACACATATACACACATCACATCAACACTGACACATACTGTACTGTTCTCCCTCACACACACACACACACACACACACACACACACACACACACACACACACACACACACACACACAAGTGGATTGGATGGGTCATTGTCGGGCTCTAGAAAACAATCACACACCCTGTGCATATGATGAAACTGTACCACCTCCTGTCATCTGTGACATTGATGCAGGAACAGGATAACATGGTGCTGATGCACAGGGAGACCTACTAGCAGTGTAGCAATGTTAGCATGTTGTGAACAGTAATGGGTAATGATATCCTTGTAGGTGTATCTGAGCAGGCATGATGCATCCCAGCAGTGATTATCAATTTTGTATTGTATACACTAGTGTTAATCCCAAACATGGATTGTCCACACATGTGACAGTTGGCTGATGTGTGTGGTACTGGCAGCATGTGTCTTTGAGTGGATGTAATGTCTATGATGTGTGCTGTACAGATTCCAAGGTGTACATTTGTGAACATGGTGGAGGTGCACTATTTGCATGTATGTGCTTGGTGGGCACATGTGAAGGGTGACATGCCCAGTATTACACAGTGTTAATACTTCATATTTCCTATTGGTGTCCAATATGCATGTCACTACACATATGTCACAACTTGGGTACACATGTGTGTATGACATGGTATGACACTATGCTGTGGGTGAAACTGTTGATATCGGTCATTGGTTAGCATTCTGGTAGTGTACAAAACCTCAAAAGCCTGATTTTTACCAATCATTACATGATGTCTTTACAACTGACACGCAGCTGTAGGATACACAGTAGCATTAGAATCTTTCTGGTGTTGTACTATACCAGTTACCAGTGGTAATGACCACCACACATTCCCGTGACCACTCCTGTTTGGCATGTGTCCATCCTAGGTACATGCAGACACACTAGGGATATGTACATCCACATCTAGTGATGCATACAGTGGCCTACAAAGCATTCCCTGGATTAGACACCTATCTTCCACGAGGATATCATACAGACACATACCTGTTGACAAACACATGTTGTGAAGCTATGATCCAACAACAGCATAATAATCTACATTTGCTACACATAGTATCCTGATTGCACCAAATTGGTAGTAGCACACAACGTGTAGCAGGGGTGCCGATGTGTACAGACAGCCACATGTGATCTCATCTGTCCTTTGATATCCACATCCCCAAAGCTATGCTGATGTCCCTCAGTGTATCACATAAGTGATAAGGTGTCTGTATGCATATACACGGGGTTGTTGTATACCTACCATGAATGGCCATTATTGACAGACTGTGTTGTGTTTGGGCATGTCTGTCATATGCCACAGGCATACACCCACACTCACACTATTCTATAACAACTGTCATGTATGTGTGTGACACAGATGACCTAGAGCACAGCTCACTACAGTGGCTGGACTTGTCACATACATACATATGTGAGCTATGGTCCAAGAAGCAGTAGCAAAAACTGTCAATGGTAATAGATGTAGTTGTGTTGACAGCAGGCTTCACACCTATGACATGAATGAGGTCACATGTACATATATGTCTTGTCCACACAGTTAACAATTTAGGTCACATGTACATATGTGTATTTGCCACACAGATACCTGCAGTTTGCAACGCACATACTGTTGTTTTGCTGATATGTCATACAGTAGTAGTAGCAAAACACACAACACTTTGCTCAACAGTGTCACATGCACACACTCAACAATTGCAGGATTCAAAACCCTACCTACCTATGTCATAGTACTAGACACATATGCATTACCACTATGCACCATATGCTTCACTGTGAGTTTTCATTTCCACTTCTGTTTTTGTGGGATACTGACATCATCAAACCAGCAAAAGAGGTATTCACCTCTTTCAATGTTCAATGTGTTTTCACTGTCTCAAAAAAGGCCATTCCTCTCATAGGATTAGACACACACACACACTCAGCATTTGCAGGATTCAACCCCCTACTTAACTATGTTATGACACTAGGGACATACGCATTACCACGACACTCTATTTGCTTTACTGGAAGCGTTTATTTCCAATGCTGTATTTGTGGGATGCTGACATCATCACACTTGGCAAAGAGGTATTCACCTCTCCTAATGTGTTTCCACAGTCTCCAAAAAGGCCACTCTTCTCAAAGGCAATCTTACACGCACACATTCACACTCAGCATTGACATGATTCAAACTCCTACCTAACTATGTCATGACACTAGGGAGATATGCATTAACACGACACGCTATATGCTTTACTGGGAGCATTTGTTTCCAAAGCTGTATTTGTGGGATGCTGACATCATCACTCTTGGCAAAGAGGTATTCACCTCTCCTAATGTGTTTCCACAGTCTCCAAAAAGGCCACTCCCCTCAAAGGCAATCTCACACACACATACATGCACACAGATACTTAGACACACACACATTCAGCAATTACAGGATTCAACCCCCTACCTAACTATGTTATGATATTAGTGAGATACGCATTAACATGACTCACTATATGCTTTACTGTGTGAGTTTTATTCTCATGCTATATTTGTAGGTTGCTGACATCATCAGACTGGACATGGTAATGTGTGTACACTTAGTGTTATGCAATCCCAGGAATGAACCTTGTGGGTCAGCAGGTGTGAACATTTTGAACAGGAATCCACAATTCATAGCTTGTGTGATCTATCTGTGGACAAATTTCCATTCCTTCATATGACAATACATATTCATGCACGGATTGTTGGTTTTGTGGATACACCACGTGTCTGTGATGTTGGTAAAGGGCTATTCAAAGTCTATGTGGGACCTGTGTTGCTCCTTTCAGTGATGTATACCCTGGGTGGCTGCCTTGCAAGAAATCTAGCAGGTTTGGGGAACACAATGTGCTCATTAACATACCACAGATGTGTGGGTTGTGTGTTTGTCGGTTTAGAATAGCTCTGTTCCTGACTGCAATCATGACGGACTCCATGGACTAGCAGTTCGGACTTCGTAGGCTTATAGGACTATAGTTCCCATGGTGTGTTGTGCACCAACACTTGTGGGGTGTGCCACATGTTGCTGTAACACATTCAACAGTGTAAGATCCTGTAGAGAGTGTGAGGCTCAACAGACTGTTCAGGTGCAGAGTCTGTTTGTTCTGTTGTTAACTTATGACACATATGGGGAAACAATGTTATCCACATGATGGGATTCATTTGGCTTTGGGAGGACCAGTTTACACATTCTACATGTGATATCTCCTGGTATGATGATAGGGCCTTTTGTCACTGGGAGGTGGGTATGTATGTATGAGCCTGTCTGACAGGAAGTCGACATTGTCTGTCAGGTACAGTTGACCCTGACTCAGGACATATATGACTGTAAATTGATTTTTCTGACATAGCTGAAGGAGGTGGTATGTTTCTGTCTGTACTCCTTCGCAGATTATGTTTCCAAAGCAGCAACAAACCTGAACACTAAACCCCTGTTATACTCTTTTACACACTTCACACACTACTGATCATTTGTGATCAGTCGACAGTGTATGTCATCATTATATCCTGGCATGTCCAAAGGTCGGTTTCGTGTGTACTCTCCAGTCCAGCTGGTGCATATTGGAATTTGACGCATTGTTACAACTGCCTTATGTACACAGGGAACACTGTCCTCCTACCAACAAACTCAGATATATGTGGGATGTGCAACTGTATAGACAGACAGGAGGCTGAGCTCTCCCAAGCCATGACTGGCACAGTCTATCAGGTGGTGAAGGTAACCACACACACCACAAATCCAGTCGCACATGGACCTATGACAACAGCAAACCATATACATTGACACACAAAGATATACTCGGAGCATCTAAATATAATCTGCCTAAGCAGAAGAGACATCCAAATCAGACACTCAAACAACTGCTGACCCACAACCATACACACATATCACATAGTTCACAAAGTCATTGTGCCACACAGTCACTGCCCATAGGCCTACACAACACACCTCATACACTTGTATTAGGTGACTGTAATTGTCGGTCACACTGACATCCCACTCACCAGGCTGAACAAGTTGAAGGTCACTTTGTGCTGTGTTTTGGGTGCCAGGATCTGCCACATGACACATGCACTCTTGTCAGTCCACTGCAAGTACAAATATGGCTACATCATTGACCATGCTGGTGTGTAAACCCTCAGACGTTCCTCCCTGCACTACATGACAAGAGACATAGAGGAGCTCTCTGATCATGTAGCCCAGGCCAGTATGACCCTGACCTTGTGTAGCATCTTACCCTCACCAAGTACTATGTCACAGTATACAGATGAACTGATAACATTTAACAGTTGCCTAACATATTGTTGTCATTCAAAGGGGATCCAGTGTCTGTCAGCCTGGGATTACATGCTCAACATGCCACGTACATTCGCTATGGACACCATGCACCTGTCACCCCTAGGCTTTCACGGACTGGCTTAGGCTCTTGACACACACATAGTGGCTGTTTGAAGCAAGGCTCAGAAGACAAAACCACAGCCATAGATGTTACAGGGTAAAGAAAACGGAGAGTGATGCTGCTCAACAACTGATGTCTAACCCTCAGAATGCATGCACTCAGGACTCACATCAGTATGGAGTCTGTCGATATATCTGCAGTAACAGACACCTGGTTCAGGATCACAAAAGCGCAGCACCACTACCAGGTTTTACTTCATACCATGGTTATTGGACACAAGACTTGGGCCAGACAACAACAATAGAAGGGGTATCCATATACATCATTCATACACACACCTCCGGGTTGGTAGCACTGCACAAAGCATCGGGGAACGCACATGTGCAACTGACAGTGGGCCAAACTGGATTTCAGTTTGTAGACTGCTACAGACCACACTCCCAAACTCGGGGACAACACTCATTATTCCTGGGAACACTGGGGAATGTGAAGGTCTCTCCAAACACCATTATATTGTGTGACTTCAAATACACAAACATTGACTGGGTATACTACTCAAGCACTGACACCCTCGCACAACAGTTGCTAGGATTGTTACACTCAAATGCTAGGACAGACCTGCTCACTACAACCACACGGGGTTAAAACATGTGGGACATGATCATCACCAACATAGGGACTCTATGTTCCACACCAGCGGTATACCCCTCATTGTTAAGGTCAGAACATACATTCATCTCACTAGACATACATATCCCATACACACACACATCCTAGGTGATCTCAGTGACATACTTCTCATGAGCAAATGTCACACTTGTACAAACTGAGGTGGTATCCCTCAAAGACCCTGGGACAGTGTTAATTATGGCTCAGACCACTTAATCCTTTACAAGCCCATTCTATGGACAACTACTGGAATGCTGGATGCTATCACAGATAACTACAAGACTCGCTCCTCCAAAGGCAGGGGACCTGTCTGGTGGACCACGGCCATTAATGAGCTATACAAGGACAGGAGGAGGCTACTACATTATAGAGCACAATCACAATCAGGAAGGCATCTCTGATCAGTACTATTGTATAGCTACGATCACTTGTTGATTCATCTAAGACCCACGTCTAACAGACACTTGCAACAGACACTATGGACAATCACAAGGCCTTATTTAGTTATGTCAGGGACCTCGGTGGGAACTCACAGATATGCTGTGAGTTACTGCATAATTACAAATGATACAGTGAACCCACTGACATTGCAAATATCCTGGACAACAGGTTCAGTGGGAATGTTTCCCCACCATCCCCCCTGCAGTGCACATGTCCATCACAACAGGGTGTAGCCTCCCTGACATCACAGATGAACAGGTATGTGCTGCCCTCTCCATAGCAGACAACACAGCATCAGTGGGACCAGATGGTGTCCCGGACTGTGGCTTACACGAGATTCATGACAAACTTCACACTCACATTATATCACTGTTCGATATCAGAGTTACTACAGGATACGTACCCATGGAATGGTGTACAGCTAAGGTGTACCCGCTCCAAAGTGCTGGTGCCACAAGGGGCCCTGGACATTATTGCAATATATGCCTAACTATCCTGGTCTGCTAAGCTATGGACTGTATCATCATGGAACACATACATATAGACATTGTGAACCTACAGACATGGATCCTACACAATTTGGTTTTGTTGTGGGCAGATCTTGCCTCTTGCACCTGTTTGATGTCTTTAAACAGTTAACAGGTCCATAGACGTACAGAGGGTTGTCCACACAGCCTACCTGGAGCTCGCATACCAGTTCAACACAATACCCCACTCTGCCTTTATACATTAGATCACCGGATTCAATATCTACACATATGTCACAAGATGGATTGCTAACTGGATCATGAATAGCACACACATGGTCAGTATTGCAGGTGCCATGTCTGACTATACACCAGTTACACGTGGCATCCCACAGGGCTCAGTCCTGGGACCTCTCTTGTTCTGTATATATTTCTGAGATGTACTGGCTAACACAGGAGGAATATGGCTGACCATGTTTGCAGATGACTGCAAACTGTGTGCCATAATCGACTCCACAGCTGGCATAAGCATCCTCAGAAAGGGCCTCACAGAGATGGATGACTGGTGCCAGCTACCTTCAGCTACAGCTACCTTCCTTTAGATGCATAGACATTACCTTTGGTAATAACATTGTGCCCACACATTACCACATAGGTGATGATACATCACGTACAGTGTATGTGATTTGTGATTTGGGGACATGAATACTTAGTACTCTCGCCTTTGACATTCACGTTGTCAATGTTGTTGGACACACCTTCTATTTAGCCCAGCTTATCCCATATGGTTTTACATCCAGATCAGGTGGGGTCATTGTGACCCTATACTCATTAGGCACATGCTTGGATACAATTCCCCATTTCAGATGTACCTTACCCAACACCTGCAGCAACTGGAATGTACACAAATGTACATAACCAAATGGATCTAGGGACTCACACAGATGGTATGCACAGTTTGGCTATGGTGACCCCAGCTTTCCTCAGTTGCTTACTGCCTGCTTGGATGCAGTCTGTGCCTTTTGTTTGAAGCCATGTCCATCACAGCATTGATGGACAGGCTCCACATGAGGATATCAAAGTCCCATACAGCTACATGCTCCAGGGACAGGTACGTCAGCAATGATGTTAATAGGACATGCTGGAGGGGCAGATTCCCGTCACAGAGGCTACACTCACTTGGGAATGTGATCACAGTCCCACATATGCACAGACCCACGCTGACCACCTACAGGTGACATCTTCACAGGTGGATGGGTGATTGTATGTTTAGCCCTGGAATATGTTATGGGTCCCTGCTAGACAGAGGCAGAATGAAATGAACATATGTGAGATATCTTGTGTAACCTACTATTCACAGGCACAGTCTACAGATCTAGCTGGGTTGCAAAATACAAACACACTGTGGCTAGGCTTCTACATACCCTAGGGCAGATAGCCTAGTGTCAACCTCTGAACCTATGCTAATGTTCGGGATGCACATTGTTCAGTGATGGTACTGATTGCAGGATTGGTTTCTTCTTTGCTTTACCACTTTCTATGAACAACCTAGGTATCTGCATGACATATTTGATTGTGACAGGATTTCACAATATTATATATGTGTCTGTTGTCATATCACTGTGTGCACACGGCAGATTGGTGAATAGTGCAAGGTTCCTGGGTTGACACATGCAACTGAGGGATATGTGTGGCCCACTGCTGAACTCAAACTTGCCCTAAGTGTGTGAGCATGCCCAGTTCAGATTTTCAGTGTTTTGTTGCCTGGCATTTGCCTCATATATTCAAGTGTGTGAGCATGACCAGTGTGACCTTGCAGTATGTTGCTGTCTGAGGTCCACTACATTTGTTGATGTTTGTGAACATTACCAATATTAACATTTATACTATATGTGTGTGTTGAATATCAAGTTCTATTATTACTGCAGGCCTTACCTTTGTGTCTTAACTCGACAGGGATTATGCTATGCCTGCAAGGTTTCCATGAGATACTTGGCATTGACTTATCAACATTTTTTCATACAAGCTGACCGTCTATGTACTGTCATGGTTTAGTGGTTCTGTACTATGACTATAGTGCACTGTATCCTGGGTTCGAGGACTGTCACTGCTTCATATTTTCATACATGCCAGAACAGACTGCTTCAAAAAAAGTGAAGTAAATATGAACATTTTAACCTGCTTTTGCTGAACTATGCCCACATTTGACTAGTCTTGCACAACATTGCTCAATGTTGACCAACATTGATGGACAGTGCACAATATTGCTCAACATTGCCTGTAGTTGTGCTACTTAGTGTGTGCATATACTAAATAGTGGTGAGAGCTGTTTAGCAGTGCTTTATATTGCTTAACACATAGCAATCATGCCTCAGGTGGTGTTGTAGGGCTGCCTATGTCGGATGCACATTTTACACTCCCTATACATGTTTGTTAACAGGCAGTGTCAAGTTAGGCATCCCTTTTACTATATGTGCGAGTCGGAGAGAGGTATCATTTCCAGGGTTCCTACTGAGCCAGTGTAAATGCTATGTGTTGCCTCTTTGCCAAGGCCAAAGCATACTGGGCATGTCTCCTTCTGCCTACTGGGGCAGGCTCAGGTTGTTCCTCCTCCAACTCACGCTCTGCCTGTGATGGCCTTGGCAATGGTGGGGGACTGTTGTGCCCTGCCCTATGCTGCTCCTGCTGCAGCTGTTTTCACAGGATCACATTGTGTTGCATAGCACATACCATGACTATTTGGGCACATGTAGTTGGTGAGTACTGCAAGGCTCCACCAGATGTGTCCAGGCACCGGAAACGTGACTTGAGCAGCCCAAACACACACTCGATTACATTTTGTGTTTGTGCGTGTGCCTCATTATGGCATTCCTGTTCAGGTGTGTGTGCATTTCTGATGGGTGTCATCAGCCATGGATCAAGTGCATATCCAGCATCCCCCACTAGGTGACCATGAGGGATGTCCCCATTGGCAAATGTCTGGTACAGCTGTGTCAGATGCCAGATATGGGAGTCATAGTAGCTTCCAGGGCAGCCAGCACACACATTCATTATTATGCCCTGGGCATCACACATGACCTGGCAGTTGATGGAGGGGTAACCCTTGCAGTTATAGTAGACCCTACCCCACTCACCGGCTGGTGCTTTGATGCAAATGTGCATGCAGTCTATTGCACCTACTACCTCAGGGTATTCCGCTATTTGCTGGAAGAGCCGCATATTGCTGGCCAATACCTCACGGGAATTGGGGAAATATACATGATCACCGACATGTGCTGACATGGCATTCAGGAACTGGTGCAGTACCTTGGATGATGATGCCTGTGAAATCCCCATCATATCACCAGTTGGTCTCTGGAAGGTACCTGTTGCTAATATTCTTAGGCCAACACATACCTCGGTTTCCACTGGGATGGGTTGCCCTCTGTTGGTTCAGTGTGTGAGGTGTTGCCTGCACAGCTCAACAATTTGCTGCATGAGGTCTCTGTCCACTCTATAGCGCTCCACTATCTCAAGCTCATGTAGCCCCTGGTATGTTACCCTAGGCCTGTACACTCTTCTCCATCTCCTCACTGTGGGTTGCTCAGCAGCATTCGCATTGTCACCACCCTCAGCATGTTGCATATGTCACCTTATAACAGCAATGTCAGCCCCTAACATTTCTTTGTCTCAGTAAAGCTTTTTCAGTTTTCACTTCTATTAGCTTACTGCAGTGTTGCAGTGTGTCTGAGAAAAACATACTGGAAAGTTGTTTGCTGAGTTTTAAGTGCTGGGCTAGTGTACTGCCTGTGTAATTGCCTGATTCTGATTGTTTTCACCTGCTAGCTCTGCTAGTACTCCCTGGTTAGCTTCCTACTATTTGTTGTGCTTCCTTTTCCCTTTCTGTTTCATCAGGGGGGCAGCGCCACACACCCAAGTGCAAACACGCCCACACCAGCTCACACGCGCGCACAAATGCTTACACGGGCTACACCTTGCTTATTCTTGCTAACATGCACACACAGGCGCAAATGCACTTACATGGGTTTCAACATCCATACACTTGCTTATTCCGGCTTAAATGTGCACACACAGCCGCACACGCGCACACACAGGCTTACTCGGTTTTACAGGCGCACATACGCTCGCATACACGGTGCAGGCATTTCTACAAGAAACTTTGCTGTTGTTCATGGCATACACCTTCAATTTCTTGCCTTTAGCTAGAGTACTTGTTGACACACCTATTCCAGTGATTAGTATCTGACAGCAGACACATGACACTCTACTCCAATGAGCTTCACTTCTCTCAGACATACCCCCTTACGATGTCACCTATCTTCTACTCTGTTACACCCCTTATCCTACTCCTACACTACACTGACTGTGCTCTTTTGCTATGTAAACTTGGGATTCACTATCCTTACCCTCATTTGCATAGGATTGCCTACTAATGCTTGGTTACAACTCTTAGACTGAGCTTCCCCCCTTAGCAACCTCTACTCGGTGGCCATGTTGTCTTTGGACTGCCATTCCTTGCATTGTATAGTAGGGATTACTGTAAAATCCACATTTCTGCTTTTAAATTATTAGTTCTCTGTTTTTTACAGCGCACTGCGTTTGCGTGGCGCTGCACTACGCTTAAACATCGGTGATCGGGAAAATAAATTATTTTAATTTATTTTATTTTTGCATCGGCGTTCACTGCCAATGGCCGTATTTTTGGCCATTGGCATGCTTCCTCGACTGGATGCATCCTTTTTTTGGAGCTGTCACGGCTCCGTTTTGCTATTTGCAGAAACGTACTCAGTTGTCAACTGAGTACATTTCTGCAAATAACACTACTCTTACTCAGACAGGTTAGGGTTTCCTGAATCGCAAATTTACCTCATTTGCATACCTTTCAGCAGCAAATGAGGTAATTTGCATATCCTAGCCCTGTCCGTGTAAGAGTCGTTTTAGGAGCTCTGTTGCACTCCTCTACCAGCTGTTCCTGGATCGCTCGGTGGACATGTTGGCTGCATGGAGTCTTACTCTACTCTTAGACTCCGTGCAAGCCTTCGTGAATCCGGTCCCAAGAGTTTTCTTACCAATACTAAAAGATGTGGAAGCATCTTATTCAAATAAGTGCAGTGAAATCAGCCAAAACCAAAACCAGTTAACTAACTATACTGGGCTCATTAAACTACTGGAACTGTCACTCAACTATGAAATAAGTCTTGGTATGCACACTGGAATCAGTATGAAATCATCAAATAATACCAAAACACGAAAGTTGCGATAAAACATGAAACTTTATAATACAATCCAATTTAGCTCTTTCGTCAGAGTATAACAATAGACTTCTTCAGAATGACTAAAATGCAAACCAAGATGCTGTTATAAATACATTTGAATCAATCACATGATGTCCCCAACCAATAGAAACTCTCTAAATCATTATATCACATTAAATTCATACAAAACTGTTCTTAAAATTAATCAAAATAAAATGGGGTAAATAGAGATCCCAGGGGAGGTCCTTGGTTGGATTTATTGGAAATCAAAGCGTTAAGGTGTCAAAATAAAATTAATGCCCATATACCCCTTGGCCTCAATGACAGTATCAGCATTGCTAGCTATCTTAAACTACATTCTTACAAGATTTAGTGTATTGTTTGTGACATCTTATAGAGTAGGTAGAGTATGCTTTTTGAATTATTGAGTTATATGTTTTATGTTTTTTACTTATTACATGTTTATGTTAGACATGGTACTAAATATGTTTGTGATATTTTAAGATCTATATGACAGCGTTATATAGATTAATTTTAAAAACAGTTTTGTATGATTACTTTAATGTGATGTAATGATTTAGAGAGTTTCTATTGGTTGGGGACATCATGTGATTGACTCAAATGTATTTATAACAGTGTCTTGGTTTGTATTTTAATCATTCTGAAGAAGTCTATTGTTATACTCTGACAAAAGCGCTAAATTGGATTGTATTATAAAGTTTTATGTTTTATCTCAACTTTCCTGTTTTGGTATTATTGTGGTGATTTCATACTGGTTCCAGTGTGTTTTCCAAGGTGTATCTGGTTCTTGATTCGTACGAAATAAGTCTCCTGCTGCAGTCCACATAACCCAGGCCAGCATCTGTGTTTGGGTGCACCTCTTTTCCTGCCCAGTTTCTGTAGCAATGACTCCAGGTTCATGCCTTCAAAAATCCTGGTTCTGTAGCAATGCCTCTGGCATTCACACCCTCTCTTTTGAATTTGTGGTGTCCTTCCAACTGTCAGGCACCCTGCTGTTGGTTTGCATTTACCTTGTCAAATACTGGGGAGCGGGATTTATTGTTTGATATGACGTATTAATGGTGCAGGTCTTACAGTTAATAACCAGGGTTTGACTCTAAAAAGTTAGTGTACAATCCAAAGTACTTGAACTATGTTATGTATACTTTGGTTTAGCAGCGATATGTTAAGAGAATAATGAGCAGAACACTGACTTTTCCAAATTCACTTTTAACTTAAAAGCAAAAGATTTGAGGAAGACAGGGGCAAACATTATGGGAAGAAGAGTTTTAAGATGGGTAATGACTTCGGAATTTACCTCTCGAATGACCATCATTTTTGAGCTGTCCTTCATAATCCCTTGTAAAACTGGTGAAAGTTGGAGAAAAGGGGGCGATTGATATTAAATAATGACAATAATTAGGAGTATAGACATGTTTTACTTCAGAAAATGTATATTAATTCAAACACTTATTTTGTCAACATCTCATGTTAATAGTACTAGCATTTTAAAAAAATGTCCCCGATTAATTTAACAGCCACTTCAAGTGGGTTAGGGTAATGTAGTTATGCAGAGACAATGGCCGGGATTCACTAATCCTCCGTGTAAGACTAAGTCTTACACGGACACTGTAGTGTAAGGGTATGATGTCAGCACGTCATGCATATTCATGAGGACATGCTGACTCAACTCTAAGGCTTACACAGAGCATGCACAAGTGCAGGGGGCATGTCAGACTGCTGAGCAATCCAAATATCCACGCCCCCGCAAGTGCCTAAACTGCAAATGTCAACTGAAATGAGTGAGTATGCTCAAATGTCCACATACCCAACACTACACTCCCCCACATTCTAAATCCCTGTACAAGTTTAAAATGTAAAGCTTTCCTTTTTTTTTTATTATTCCCAATATAGCTGCCCATATTTGCGCGTTTACGCAGGTTTGCCCATTGCTTAGCTACAGTTAGCAGTGTAGACATCGAAGATGATAATAAACTATTTATATGCAAATTAAGCCAAATAGCAATAGTGTAGTGATAGAGCCCTTGTACAAAGAGGAGGCATTCCCGATTTGAATCCCGCCACTCCCCTGTCAGAAATGTGTGCATAAATAGAATTCCTGACATTTACCTTTTAAATCTCAGTAAAATGCATTGAAATGGCCTATGTGGTAGTGAACGATATTTAATATATAAGCATGTGGAATAGTCATGCATACTGATAAATGCATAAGTAACGTATCTTAAGCAATGTGAAGCACTACTAAGCAAAGTTTAATAGTATTAAGCACAGTTAAGTATAATTGCTCATAGCTTAGCACTGCTAAAACTAGCACAATAGTTTTGCGTGGAGCTGCGCATCGCGCCAACTTGCTCAAACAAAACATGTTTGCACAGAGCTGCGCACTGCTCTAACTAGCGCAACGTCGGGCAACATCGGGCAGCGTAGAGCAACATAGAGCAAAGTCAAGCAACGTTGGGCAAAGTTGAGCAAAGTTGAGCAAAGCCAGCTAAACACAGCCACACCTCCAAGCTGGTCGGGCCAGTAGTAAAATAAAAAGCAATGGCAGGCCTGGAACCCGGGATACTGTGCACCATAATAACAGTACTAAACCACTACGCCATGACAGCATTAAATATGGATGCATTTCCAACACACTCATATATATCAATGGAAGTTTACCCATTGCTAAGCAGGTTTGCTCTTAGCTGAGAATTTTCAAAACCGGCCAGTCACAAATAAGTGTGGGAAATGAGGCATATTTAAGCTCCATAGGCAGGAATAACTGCCATAACTGGTTGTAGCTCCCATCTGCAGACAGTATGGCCGGTGTTGGAGAGGGCTCTCATTTTCGAGCGCAATGGTGGGGCATTGAGGAGTCAAAAGTTATGGTTTGGCTCCTCGTCCATCATCATGATGCAAGACTCCTGCAGGGCCAGTTTCAGGGCACTGAATACAAAGCAGAAGCCTGGAACTGTCTAGCACATGATCTCACCAGTGCCACAGGCGTCCCTCAGACTGGTGAGCAGGTCAGACACCACTTTTCAGACCTGAAGAGATGCAAGGAGGACCGACTGAACCAGTGGATACAGGAGGCCTGTCAAATGGAAAATGTCCCACTACTGAGTATGTAGCCATGGAATGAAGTATGTAAGAATTGCTATAGTAGTCCATTTTATGGATAGGTATGTCTCAATATCCCTTCATTTACTTCACAGCTGCAGGTGTCCATGCTGCGAATCAGCAAGCCTATTCAGATAGGCTGCTAAGGCTGCACCACCAGGCAGGTTAGTAATAACTCTGCATGTGTTGACATATAAAAGAAGTGAGAGAGCCTGAAAAAGAGTGTTGTAACCCATTAATAAAGGTATGAGTGTTGAATAACTTCTCTGCATGTACTGTTATATAAAATAAGTGAGACAGCATGAAAAGGTGTTGTAACCCATTAATAAAGGTATAATATGTCTTGAATAAAAGACCTCTGCATGCACTGATATATCAAATAAATGAGAGAGCCACTAGAAAAGTGTGTAATGTAATAATTAAAGGCATAATTCCTGGAGTGTGTCCGTGTCACTTTCTTCGATATGTTGTACCCTTGCATTATAGAAATAGTACTGTTGTACTAAGCGCAGTCAACCCACACATGGGTAGGCCCATATAGAGTGGATGAAGGGAGTGCCAGTAACTGCTAAGCATATATACAGTCCTCAACTGTCGGTTTATGGCCAGAATGTACAGGTTAATCTGGCACATGAGTAGCTTGTTATTCTGTTCCCCAGAAATGTCAGTGTGCTGCTAGAAATGTAGGGGGCTGTCAACATATACCTGATAATGTCACATGAACACATACAGACATGTAGATATTTAAATATAAATGAAATATGTAATATGTAGCAGTAACATCTGCATCCAGGACAGTTTGTATGTCAGATACAGGTGAGGTATATTAAGAACTAGCAAAACCCATTTTACAATTTAACAGACATTGCCCAGTGTAATAATACATGTAGGGGATATATAACTGCAGTCAATAGGAATGTAGTGTAAACTACAAGTATATATAAGCTGTTAATGGAGGTATCTTTTTAAACCCTACTGTATGTGCCTAAACAATGCAATTCCACACCTCAATGGGTATGTCTAATCTCATAAAATTTGTTGGGACACATGTCCTATTGGTTTATAAATATCTGCATTTACTTTGATGCATGTGCCCTGTTCACATACCACAATCTTGGTGGCCTGTTGCCACCAATCAATCCTGCATGCTGTTGGAATGTCCACTGTTGTTCTATATATGCATGTGTTATGCTTGCTGTTCAACTGGTGGAACTCTGGTGTGTTGGGTTAATGGGAATACTACTGTATGCTGTTACAACTAAATTGGAATGCTGTTGGCTATTATTAACCCATATTGTCATTAAATCCCCCTAAATATAGAATGTATGGGAGGGCCGGTCCCAGGGACCCACCTGTCCCACCTCAGCTGGCGATGGCACCTGGCACCAGCAGGTCCGGTGCCCAGAGCGGGATCCCCTCCTCCATTGGTCCTGTGCCGCCTTCGGGTGGAAGTGCTGCAGGGGATGGGGCTCGTCCCCCAATGCAAGCATGGCCGGAGGAGGGCCACCTATCACCTTCTGAACGGTCCAGGCTGTGGTGCATAGGGAGGTCGAGCGTTCAGTCGCTGATCCTCTACGCCAGCTTGAGGCAAGAGTAGCGCGACTCGCAGGTGAGCCTGCCCCTCCTACGCAGCCCCCAGTACAGCCACTCTCCGAGCTGTGAAGATGCAGTGGTGACTGCCCATGGGTGGGGATCTCAGTTCCACTGCTGCCATCTGTGGGCTCATGGGCTTGCAATTTCCAAACACCCTTCCCCGTCAATGGTGTTCACTCACCCCATGTGTCATATTCCGCCCCTGTATGCGTCCTGTTTGTCTTATTTGTTTACCTCCCCAACCTACCTCCCCAAATATACCTACTTCCCCTACCCCATATTCCACTCACACCTGAAAAAAAAATGGGCAATCTACTCCCACAAAAAAATACGCCCCATACATAGCTGCCCATTTTGCAAACATGTCCGCTGGACACATAAACTGAAATTTAATTGGCAGTACAACATACTTTGTTGTCCTCACCCCTCTCTCAGGGGTGGAAGGTTTTAAATTACCATGCAAATTATTAGTATATGCACAGCTGTTGCTGTGAAAGAAATGAGCAGCTATGGACCTTCCCTACACCAATCCTGCACATCCCAAGCTTTTTTCCATACTGTCTTTTCCTCTTTGTGCCCCTTTTTCACCACTTTCCTATCACCCCATTTTCTTTTCTTTCAAAGAAATGAGCGCGGGGTTAGCGGGAATAAGCACTTTTAAGCAGTGGTTAGCGGGTTTGCGCGAGTGTGCGCTTGTGTGCACTTAGCTAAGTATTGCTAAGCATCACACAAACCTGCACAAACCTGCTGACAATGGCTTAAATGTGCCTTAGTCACTCTGTATGTCAGGGCTCTTGTTCTGCTCAGCAGCAAAATAAAACACCTTTGTCAGTCTCGAACACTGGACCTTGTACACACTAGACTGCATGAAGTACCACTGAGCCATGGTAAACATACAGCAAATTGGTGCTTCAATCAATATATCATGCATCAGAATGAGTGAATGTAAAGGACAAATAGGAATGCCATAACACAAATCCTGTTCTGTGTATCCTTACCAGCAGTTCTTGTGGAATTGCATTACATGACTGTGAAAAGGGAACCAGCCATACTAGCAGGAAGTAATGTTACAGCAGCACTTTACAACCCCCACACAGTATCATAGTAGGACAAACACTAGCATATCTGATTATGGCAGAGGCCATACTTTGCAACTGTGACTACATTTCAGGCATGTCCCTGATTTTGAGACAGGTTTTAGCTGTGTCACTCTGAATCCCTCTGAAATCTACTGACATTAGGCAGAAAGGTGGTGAATTACACTTAATGAATAATGATAATAAGTAAGAGTTGGACACCGCTTGTACTTCAGGAAATGTGCATTAATCCATATGCTCTGTGTCTCTCAAAGTCCCAACTTAATGTCTCTAATATTGTAAAGGTGTACCTCACTTCTACCTACTTTTCCCTGAGTCTGTTCAAATATGTACCTGAGTGTTTGAGAGGCCTGGCAGAGGCAGAAACACAAAGGCATATCAGCTATTCTGCTGTTATACACTGTGCAAATATCTTTGGAAGGAGTTCCAGAAGCATACACTTATGTAGGAGTACAACAGTGAAATACCAAGGGATGTAGCCATGTACTGGTAGCAACCAACTGTGACAATGCTATTGTTCCAGTGTTGAAAAGACCAGTGTGGTGCACAGACAAAGAATAACAGGCTAACCTCTGGCTACCATCTGGATAGGTCCACATTTGTGAGCTACGCAGACAGACTACTTGCCTTGGTAAACTAACAGGTACACAGCAACCTTTTAAGTCCAGCAAGATAAAGTTCACACATCAATACATAATGCTCTCTGTCCTTCTGCACCCCTACCCAAATGTACAATAAACCTGTGTGTTCAGGGTCTACAAAGGATGAAGGTAGGCATACTCAGTACTGAATTTGTCCAGTTTTCTTGAGCAGCCTGTGCTAATGTCAACACTAAAAAAGCAGAAACTGTTCAAAAGTGGGTAAATTAATATTCACAGTATAGCAGTCCACAAACAGTTCATGTGCCAAATGAATACATCTCAATAACTACTTTTTATGGCAGTTAATTGTAGAAAAGAAACTACATACAGCCATGTGTCATGCGTTAGTATTTGTAGGGGTGATTACAAATCTACACTGACAACTGTGTAGTGGAAGTGGCAACATTCAGGTCTGAGTGCAACATTTAAATCTCTGGCTACACCCCTAGCTTCACATATAAGAAGTATACCAACATTCTGACTTATACAACGTTGTCCACAGCAAACAAGAATGGGCCCCACTTTGGAAAGCTGAAAGAGCTACGCCTACCTGACATAGCAATTTATAACATTGGGTTGCTATGACAGTGAGTACTGCAATTACCACACAGCAGGCTGCATGCAATTACCAAATGGTGGCCACCAATCGGTGCAGAGGCCATCATATGCACATGTGCAGATACCTATAAAAGCAGGCTGTACCTGCTGGCCACACATGCAATCATCCCATTGCAGATGCTGGAAGAGAGAGAGAGACAGAGAGAGAGAGAGAGAGCTGCACACCCCCACCCACACCAGTGGAAAAAAAAATTAAATTCTGAAATAAAGCCAAAGATACAGAAAAGTGAAAACTACAAACACATACAAAGGAAAAGTATGTAACAGATATGTATTTACTGGCATGCAGTAGATGTATTTGAAGACTACTTTACATACTTTGAAACCAATATGTGGCAGCAGTACGTATCTATGCACAGATGCCTTGCATAACTACTGCTATGGACAAATCAGTGTGTAGCTGTGTGCAGTGGGACATAAATGTGATATATGTAGCTCAGCATTACATGTCAAACATCTGAACCATGTAATCTGTGTTCTGTACAGTAGTGTGGACAATGGCTGTTTGCTGGTATACGACGTGGTGGTTAAACTCTGTGGGTGTGATTTGTTAGGTTTGCAGTGTCGCAGCCAGTGAGGCCTGCTAAAGCCACATGGGCTGAGAACACCTTCAATGCATTTCACACAAGAGTGTGCAATATCATTACATAACTGTATACCTCCCATACTTCGCATAATTTATATTCCCACCATTACAGGTGGACTGTATATGTGCCTATATGTATATCTATATGTACACCAATGGATGTTTATATGTATGTCTATATGTATATATATATATATATATATATATATATATATATATACGTACATATATATACATAAATATATATATATATATATATGTGTGTGTGTGTGTGTGTACATATATATATATATATATATATATATATATATATATATATATATATATATATATATATATATATATATATATATATATATATATATATATATATATATATATATATATATATATATATATACATATATTTATATGTATATATATATAGAGGCAGGGAGAGATAGAGTCACATTTATTGTGACAGATGCCTGGTGACAAAGCCATGGCCTCAAGCTCAATATCTGAAATAAATTTGCATCCCTTTTGCTAAAAACTCTGTCCCCATGAACTACCACATAGGTGGTAGTCAACTTACACCGACAGTGTGATAAGAGACCATGGGACACAGGTGGACAGTAGTCTCACCCTTGATAATCACAGTGCCACACTAGTCATTTAATCTGTCTACATGGCACACCTCATCACAAAAGCTGTGTCATCCAGGGAAAAAAAGGTCAGTGTTCCCCTCTACTCATCACTCACAAAACCCATTATAGAGTACAATGCCCCTTCTGGTATGTACCTCACAAGGCATCTACAGCAACTGGAAATGCCACAGACATATCTCACATAGACTAATACTGTCCTCAAACAGGTGCCCTATGCATACCGTCTCACCAAACCACAGCTACACTGTGTTGCATACTGGCAACCCAGAGGTGACCCCTGCCTGATATACAAAGCTATGTCAAACCCAGAGCTGTTGGACATGTTCTACATAAACAGATCACTATCCCTATGAGCTACACGCTCTAGGGACCTAAACCTTGTCACCACAATAGACAGAACATGCTGGAGGGATAGATTCCTATCTCAGAGACATCCCATACTGTGGAACAAACTACCTATCAATAGCAAACAAAGCTCCTCAGTAGCACCCGTCATGAATAGTCTTGATGATTGGATATGAGATAGGAATTACACCCTGGGAATCACCTCTGTGGCTCTGCTTGACAGGGGCACATGGAACTAAATTACTTGGGTGTTTAAGGCCAGGGTACCATCTGGCTAGGCTTCTATAGGCTCTAGGACCAATAGCCTATAACCTACCTATGAACCAATACACATCCACATGTACTTGTTGCAATAATTGCTATGTGAGGTTGACTGAGTGTGATGGTGAATGTGTCACAGTTGTGTATATGTGGGATAGCTTAGTAAGAAATTGTTTCTGTCATGGTATTATGTGTCCTAGCTCTGATCCCAGCAAAAGATGTGTATGCTATTGCTAGCCAGAAAAAGAAGTATGGCATACGGTCCAATGTAGTCCCTTTGTGTTAACTGGGGTGTGCCACTGGAAGATAAAGCAGTACATGTATGCTTATTGATTGGTACTGCTGGTGAATCAAACCCCTGTATGAACTGTAGTACTATCTGAAGCTGTAGACCTAAACAGCACAGTATGGTGTATGTCCACATTGCTTGGAAACACTGTTCTGTGTGTTCCCTTAGTCCTCACAGATTACATACCTCAGGCATAAGGGTTTGTAAGTACTGACACACAGTACTGTATGGTACACACGTAAAGCTCATCTGGGTTGCCATACCTCTGTGTCCTGTATGTATGTCTGATGTGTGTGTGGGTATGCCTGTAACATGCCCCGGTCATATGTGTGTTACAGGATATAAGTGGGTATCTAGCAACATGTATAGTCTAGTACAGCAGTATGCCTCCTATATTCACGAATGTGCACATATTGTAGGCAGGTGTTTTCCATCAACAACTAGTGTGGTATACTGGTAATACTTTAACTGGACTTTACAGTCATTGCAATGGATTACATATTTCATTATGCATTAGCTGTATATATACCCACTGTAGCTAGGTGGCGCATTGTGTCGCATACAGTGTGCCATGTACTGTTGCATAGTCTTACATAGTGGTTTATCTTTGTTGCTGTGCAGAAAATGTTTTAATATATAGAGCATGTCAGGCAGTGGCAGGCAGTTGTGGGTTGAGCACTGATATGTAGTATTGAAAGTGTGTATCCTCTGACAGACAATAGTTTTCTATTTATGGCAGTTCAATGATATCTGTACTGTAGAATGTTAAGTGTGCCACATGACTTGCTCACACATATTGTTTTCTTGTTTTCCAGGGCCATGTCCCACCATCGCAATCCTGCATACAGCCGTGCAGAGGATGAGATACTGACCAACTGTCTCATCGAACAGTACAACCTGCTATTCTCAAGAACCAGCCAGGACCAGCATGAGTGGACTGCACTGTGGCAAGATGTTGTCCGTAGGATAAATGACATAGGCATGCATAACCAGACTTATGAACAGGTATGACATCACTGTAGTGATTTACTAAAACATGTCCGGCAACGTGCATCTGATGTCCGTAGGCAACAGCTTGTCATAGGTGGTGGGGTTGCCACCCATCCCCCCCTCACCAGAGTGAAGAAGCTGCTCCTGAGCCTGGAGGATCCTGGCCAACAACAACAACACACATGCATCATCATGGAGGCTGGAGCCCCCCAGCAAGTTCACATGGAGTGTGCAGGTAAGTTGGCATATCTGTAGACTACTGTTACCTCTATTGTTAGATCATGCATATGTGAGATGTGTACTGTGTAGTTAGAAGATGTGGAGCCTGGTGTTGTTCAATACTGATAATTTGGAACAGAAAGGGGATCCAGTGCCTGTCAGCTTGGGATGATATGCTCGACAAGCCACGATGCTTCGCTAGGGATGGCTTGCACCTGTCACCCCTGGGTTTTCGGATATTGGCAAAGGCTCTTGCTACCCCTATAGTGCCTTTTTTAGGCAAGGCTCAAAAGAAAAACCCACCTCCATAGGAATCACAAGGGAAAAGAAACTAAGAGTAATGCTACTCAACGCCAGAAGTCTAAACCTCAAGATGCACGCACTCGAAACTCTCCTTAGCATGGAGAACATCGATATCTGAGCAGTAACAGAAACCTGGTTCAGGGCTCCCGAGAGCACACCAGCACTACCAGGTTATACCTCATACCATGCTTTTCGGCCCCAAAACTTGGACCGAACCACAAAAGAAGGTAGGGGAGTATCGATATTCATCAAAGATACCCACACCTCCAGGTTGGTGGCAAAGAATGAAGCATCATAGACTATCCATGTGCAACTAACAGTGGGTAAAACTGCCTTCCAGTTTATAGCCTGCTACAGACCACCCTCCCAAACCCAGGAACCCCACTCGGCCTTCCTGAGAACACTGGAAAATATGAAGGTCTCTCCAAACACCATTATATTGGGTGACTTCAACTACCCAAACATAGACTGGGAGCATTACTCTAGCTCCAACACCCTAGCCCAAAGGTTCCTAGAATTTATAAACTCAAATGCTATGGAACAACTTGTTACCACTCCCACAAGAGGGGAAAACATACTGGACCTGATCATCACCAACATGGGGACTCTTTGCTCCAGACCAGAAGTGTATCCCTCACTGGTAAGATCAGACCATAAACTAATCTCATTGGATATTCACATCCGACCCCATCCCCTGCCCAGAAAACCACAGTGAAAAACTTCTAAAGCAAATTTCACACTCCTCAAAACTGAGGTGGAATCCTTCAAAGCCCCGGCCTGTGGAAAATACGCCCAGACCGCAGAATCCTTTATAAACGCATTCTATGAACACCTTCAGGAATGCATGGATCATGCGATCCCAAATAAAACCAAGACCCAATCCTCCAAAGGCAGACGTCCTGTCTGGTGGACCCCAGCCATAAACAAACTATACAATAGAAGGAGGAAGCTACTAAATGATAAGAGCAAAATCCCAAAAGGGAAGGCATCACTGATCAGTATTAGCAAAATCTACGGCACACATAAAATTGTCTAAGGCCAGCTTGAGAGAAAATTGTACAGGACACTAAGGATAATCACAAGGCTTTCTTTAGTTATGTTAGGAACCTGGGTGGTAATTCCCAGATATGCTCAGAATTAGTCCAAAATGACAAAAATACACGAACCCACAGACATTGCCAACATCCTAGCTGACAGGTTCAGTGCAAACTTCTCCCCCCCACCAAAAGGGCAAATATCTATCCCAGCAGAGTGCTGCCCCCCTGACATCTCAGATGCTCAGGTAAGAGCCGCCCTCTCCAAAGCAAAAAACACAGCATCAATGGGACCAGACAGTGTCCCGGCTGTCCTACATGAACTCCAAGAAGAGCTAAACCCAAACATAAAACTACTGTTCAATCTCAGCCTTACTACAGGATATGTGCCCAAAGAGTGGCATACAGCAACAGTGGTCCCTCTCCATAAAGGTGGTGCCTCAATGGATCCTGGAAACTATCGCCCCATAAGCCTGACTAGCTTGGTCTGCAAAGCTATGGAAAGGATCATCATGGACCTCATAAATAAAGATATTGGGGACCTACAAACACTGGATCCTACCCAGTTCGGCTTTGTTAAGGGCAGATCCTGCCTCTTAAACCTGGTTGATTTCTTTGAAACAGTCACCAAGGCCATTGATGAGGGGAAGGTGGTCCACACAGCCTACCTGGACCTCAAAAGCCTTCGACAATACCCCACTCGGGCATTATAGATAAGCTCACCAGCTTAAATATAAACCCCTATGTCACTATATGGATTGCAAACTGGCTCAAAGACAGAACCCACATGGTTAGAATTGCTGGAGCCATGTCAGACTCCAAACCAGTTAAAAGTGGTGTCCCACACGGCTCAGTCCTGGGACCTCTTGTTCGGTATATATTTCTTGGAGGTACAGGCCAACACGGAAGGACTGTGGCTGACCAAGTTCGCAGATGACTGCAAACTGGGCGCCATAATCGACTCTCCAGCCGACACAAGCATCCTCCAAAAGGGCCTCATAGAAACAGACAACTGGTGCCAGAGCCATGGCCTCAAGCTAAATGCCAAAAGTGTATAGTCATCCCTTTGGCAAAAACAGTGCCCACAAATTACCACATAGGTGGTAATCCATTAAGTACAGAAGAAGTAATTAGGGACCTGGGGACCCAAGTTGATAGCAATCTCTCATTTGACAACCACGTGGCCAAAGTGGTTAGAAAAACATTTTATATAGCCCACCTAATCATGAAGGGATTCACATCTAGATCAGGGGAGGTCATCGTGCCTCTTTACTCATCCCTCATCAGGCCCATAATTGAGTACAATGCCCTTTGGGATGTACCTTACCAGACACCTGCAGCAACTGGAAAGACCCCAAAAGGACCTCACCAAGAGGATCAAAGGGCTCAAACAGATGCCATATGCTGCCCAGTTAAAGAAACTCCAGCTCTACTCAGTGGCATACTGCCTGTTCAGAGGCGATCTGTGCCTGATGTATAAAGCCATGTCCAACCCGGAATTAATGGACATGCTGCACCTCAGAAAATCCATATCCCATTGAGCTACGCGCTCGAGAGACTTGAACCTCAGCACTGAAATAAATAGGACATGCTGGAGGGACAGATTCATAACCCAGAGGCTCCCTTCACTCTGGAATAAAATCCCAGTCCAGGTTAGGCAGAGTCCCTCATGGACTCTCTTCAAGAGGAATCTTGATGAGTGGATGAGAGATCATAGGTTTACCCCGGGTATCACTTCTGTGTCACTGTTAGACAGAGGCACAGTATACTAACCTCGAAAAAGGGCATAGCAAAATAAATTTAAAATGGGTGGCGAAAGCCAAACACATTCTGGCTAGGCTTATAAATGCCCTAGGGCAGATAGCCTAGTATGAACCTATGAACCTATGTGTAGGCCTGTGACCGTCAACCATTGTGCTACTTTAAGATTGCAAAGCCACAGTAGCAATGCCACAGTTTTTGCCACTGACAAACTGTTTCATATCCTTGTAGGTCCCTCTGGTGTGACAGCAAAGCAGCAGACCCATGCTGGTGAGTGTGTTCTACATTTAATATAGCAAATAAAATGCGCATGTCATAGGTGAGGTGTAAGACATATACACATGTAACACACCTACGCATAATCCATGCTGTGCATGTTTGCTGTGAGACTATGCACATCTCAGTAACGTGAGTGGCTGCCTCAAACGCATGCAATACACAGAGCATCCCAAACAATTGTGGCTACACTATAGTGGACATTGGATAGGCAGTCGATACACATGCACACGACATACACAACTCTGTCATATGCAGTACATGTTAATATGCTACACATGGCATATTCAGACACACGCTGTAAGGTCACACTCCAGTATCCCACATGTCATCCACACAGCACACATAATATACCTGAAGGGTAGGGGCCTATCATGGGGCAGTGCGACACTCACCAACATGCAACACATTCATGTTAGGCAATGCTCCCTATTGTGCACCTTACAAACCCATGTAACAAGTGGCTGTGAAATGGTGAATGTAGCCATGGTACTGCAGTTCTGGTACAGAATGGTATGTGCCGGTCTGGAACACATCAGTAGCCTTTAGTGACCACATGATGCTGCATGATGATGGCTCATGGTACTTCACCCCATCCAGTTAAAGTGACCACAGTACCACACATAGCATTAACTGCTATGCACCTCAATGTTGTGTGTGTGTGCAAACAGATGCACCGATACACATTATGCATAGCAATCGCCATTTGTACAAAGTGACACATATATGTCATGTAATGCTACTGAGTATATAGGTCACATGACACATACTGTGTATGTGTGACGTTTAACGTTGCAGTTGTGTTGTAGCATGCCATGTCATGTCTGGCACTGGCATGTCCACAATATGTCCTACACTCACCATAACCACTGTACAATGGCTATGTTGAGCAATGGTATTCCATCAGGTATACATGCACCACTCATCCTGTGTGTATACATAGCATGCATGTGCTAAACCTGTGTCCACAATCATCTGCTAAAGACACAGATGCTCTAATCAGAAATGGATATCTATGTGATGCACAAATACACATCCAGCCATGGTATGTATAGCTGTGAGTGATGGTGCACAGGACATTGCAGAGCTTTTAATACTTGCACAGCTATGTTGTGTCTATGTACACATTGCGTTCCAGGGTGAGACCGATCACTGAACAACAACACACATGCATCAAAGCCATGTATACTGTTATTAGCAAGAGCTGTCTACACCCACACTGCATGCTGTTGAGCAACACATGTCCTGCATGCTGACACATGTGATATAACTGTATGCCTTGTGATACTGTACCCCACCATCAGCCGCTATTGAGTATGTTCTGGATTGCTGGTGGTGTGTGTGTGTGTGTCTGTTTTAGTGAGGAGTGCATTTGTGTGCATGTGTGCATTGCGTTCCAGGGTGAGGCCGATCACTGAACAACAACACACATGCATCAAAGCCACGTATACTGTTATTAGCAAGGGCTGTCTACACCCGCACTGCATGCTGTTGAGCAACACACGTCCTGCATGCTGACACGTGCAATATAACTGTATGCCTTGTGATGCTGTACCCCACCATTAGCCACTATTGAGTATGTTCTGGATTGCTGGTGGTGTGTGTGTGTGTGTGTGTGTGTGTGTGTGTGTGTGTGTGTGTGTGTGTGTGTATGTGTCTGTTTTAGTGAGGAGTGCATTTGTGTGCATGTGTGCATGTGTGCATGTGTTCATGTGTGCCGACATCAAGTACAGGTCGTAAAGTGTGTTTCCTGTCTTCCTCTCACAGATGCTGAATTTGGGCTGGTTCAATGCAGCGTGCAAACCAATGTCACTGAGCAAAATAGTGATGATGATAATAGGTGTGTTGAGGCACAGGCATGTTTGCCAGGGTCTGTCGTTGAGCTGCTAATCGACAGTACACAAGTGTCCACCCCATCCATGCACACAGTCATGCTGCCAATACATCCATCACCAATGCCCTTAGCTGAGGGACAGCATAAAGTCAGAATTGGCCAGGACAGTGTGGTATCCATGGCACATGCATTGCAACACAGCAGCCATACCCAGATGTCTGGAAGGGTACCACATAGGCAGATGTCCAGGGGTTCTCGCCGGAGCACTGCTGCTCATCATGCCACTGGCAGACGTGCCACAGGTCTGACAATGTCACGCATGTTCCAGGCTGTCATGGAGGCACAGGCACGTATGGAATGGTACAGCAGACAGGGACTAAGGGCACAGAGGGCACATAACACCGCTTTAACTGACAGTATCCATGACCTAGCAAGTGCCATCCATAATTGGAGTGAGACATTAGATGTCCTCCACAATGTCATGTCCATGTGTCTGGACAGTGCGGGATGGGTGAGACGTCAACATAGACGTATGCCAGCAACATCAGCAGCTGGAAGTCGCTGCAGATGTCCCTCAAGTCACAGCCACTCCCGTAGTGCCAGTACCAGCCCCAGCAATGTTGGGGGTGGGCTGTCCATAGACCATCCTAGAAGACCACGTGCACATAGCTCTGGACAGTCCCAGCAGGGACCTGTGTCCAGTGCACATCCATCTACCTCTGGGGATAGTACCCAGTCTGGCTTAGAACTTGATAGTGTCAGTAGCACCCCTGCCAGGCACAGGTACCTTATCCATGGCCAGAGATGGTGATCTGTAAAGCCTGGCAGGTACAGTCTGTGGCTGTCCCACAAATACCCGTATATGGCAGCCACATGGTGGAACTGTGTGCATGCAGACACACACACAGGAACCAGTCACCTAGGGCTAACACATACCTGCACACATTACATCAACAATGGCCCATAGCAGTACTCTTGCCCCTCACACACACACACACACACACACACACACACACACACACACACACACACACACACACACATACATGTCAATTGGATGGCTCACTGTAGGCCTCTGGCAAACCAACAACACACCCTGTGCATATGATGAAACCTGTGCCACCTCCTGTCATCTGTAACATCAATGCAGGAACAGGCTACCATGGTGCTGATGCACAGGGTGACTTTATAGTAGTACAGCAATGTTACCATGTTGTCAGCAGTAGAGTGTAATGATATGCTTGAAGGTGTAGCTGAGCAGGCATGATGCATTAAAGCTATGATTGTCATTGTTGTATTGTATACACCAGTGTTAGTTAAAATAGTGCATTGTACGCCCACGTGCCACTTGGCTGATGTGTGTAGTATTGGCAGCATGTGTTAGAGAGTGGACAGTATGTGTGGGATGTGTGTAGCACAGATTTGCAGGTGTACATCTGTGAACATGGTGGAGGTGCACTGTCTGCATGTACATGCATAGTGGACACATGGGCAGGGTGACATGCCCTGTATTACACAGTAACACTACATAGTTTCTATTGGTGGCCAGTATGCATTGTACTACACACATTTCTAAACATGACTACATGAGTGTATGACATGGTTTGATACTGTGCTGTGGGTGATACTGTTACTATCTGTCATTGTTCTGCATTCTGGTGGTATACATAACTTCAACAGCCTGACCATAACCAACTGTTAGATGATGTCTTCACAACAGACACAAATCTGTAGGACACACAGCAAAATTTGCATCCTTCAGGTACTATACTATGCCAGTAACCAGTGGTATTCACCTGCACCCATTGCTGAAACCACTCCTGTCTGGCATATAGCTCTCTTAGGTACAAGCAATCACAGTAGGGATATGTCCGTCCACATCTGGTAATGCATACTGTGGCCTATAATGCATTTTCCAGATGACACACACATCCTCCACAAGGGCACCATACAGACAGATAACTGTTGTCAAAACCCATGCTGTAAAGCTATTATCCAAACTAAGCATAGTCATCCACCTTTACTGAACATAGTATCTCCACAGTACCACATAGGTAGTAGCCACCAACATGATGAACAGGTACCGATGTGTACATGCAACCAAGTGTTACATCATCTCACCTTTAATAATCACATTTCCTAAGGTTTTTTGAAATACCTCGGTGGATCACATAAGCAATAATGGGTTTGCATGCATATCCACAAAGGTTGTTGTACACCTATAATGAATAGTCATCATTGACAGACTTTGCTGCGTTAGAACTGGTCTAACATATACCTCGGCCATAAACCCTCACTCACACAATTCAATAGTAACCGTAATGAGTGTGTGTGACACGGATGACCTAGGCCAGGGATCACTGCAGTGGCTGGCCTTTTCACAAGCATACAGATGTGACCTAATGTCTGGGAAGCAGCAGCACAGTCTGGCAAAGATGACAGTTGTGTCCTTGGAGACAGCAGGGTTCACACACATGCAATAATTGAGGTAACATGTACATATATGTATTTGCCACACAGCTACCTCACATGTGCAATGCATACTGACATGTCATACAGTAGTAAAAGCAAAGCCCACTCCACATTGACACACATATAGCAAACACACACTCACCGAGTGCAGGATTCAAACCCCTACCTAACTATTTCATGATACTAGAGCAGTATGCATTAACAAGGCATGCTATACACATTACTGTGAGTACCCTTTTCCACAGGTATGTTTGAAGGATGGTAACATCATCAGACCTGACAAAGATTAGTATACCACTTTTGAGGTGTATGAGTACTCTCCAAAAAGGTTACTACTCTCTAAGGAGATGACACACAAACAGACACGCACACACCTGTCAAGTGCAAGACTCACACCCTACTTAACTGGTTTATGACACTATAGGAGCACGCATTTACATGACGCACTATACACATTACTGTGATTTCTCTTTTCCACAGGTATGTTTGAAGGATGGTGACATCATCAGACTTGACAAAGATTAGTATACCACTTTTAAGGTGTATGAGTACTCTCCAAAAAGGTTACTACTCTCCAAGAAGATGGCACACAAACAGACACACACACACACTTGTCAAGTGTAGGATTCAAACCCCTACCTAACTGGTTTATGACACTATAGGAGTAAGCATTTACATGATGCACTATACACATTACTGTGATTTCTCATTTCCACAGGTATGTTTGAAGGATGATGACATCATCAGACCTGACAAAAATTAGTATACCACTTTTAAGGTGTATGAGTACTCTCCAAAAAGGTTGCTCCACTCCACAGAGATCACATACAAACACACACTTGTCCACTACAGGATTGAAACCCGTACCTAACTGGTTTATGACATTACAGGAGTACGCATTTACACAACGTGCTATATACATTTCTATGAGCTCTTTTTTCCACAGGTATGTTTGAAGGATGGTGACATCATCAGACTTGACAAAGATTAGTATACCACTTTTAAGGTGTATGAGTACTCTCCAAAAAGGTTGCACCTCTCCAATGATATCACACACAAACACTTACTTGTCAAGTGCAGGATTCAAACCCCTACCTACCTGGTTTATGATGCTATAGGAGTACACATTTACACAACGTGCTATACACATTACTGTGAGCTCTCCTTTCCACAGGTATGTTTGAAGGATGGTGACATCATCAGACCTGACAAAGATTACTATACCACTTTTAAGGTGTATGAGTACTCTCGAAAAAGGTTGCTCCTCTCTAAGGAGATCACACACAAGCACACACTTGTCAAGTGGAGGATTTAAACCCCTACTTAACTGGTTTATGATACTGTAGGAGTAAGCATTTACACAACGTGCTATGCACATTACTGTGAGTTCTACTTTCCACAGGTATATTTGAAGGATGGTGACATCATCAGACCTGACAAAGATTAGTATACCACTTTTAAGGTGCATGAGTACTCTCCAAAAAGTTGCATTTCTCCAAGGAAATCACACACAAACTTGTCAAGTGCAAGATTTAAACCCCTACCTAACTGGTTTATGATACTACAGGAATAAGCATTTATACAACACACTATACACATTACTGTGAGTTCTACTTTCCACAGGTATATTTGTAGGTTGGTGACATCATCAGACTAGACAAAGTGGGTTACATTATGTGACATTGGGTGGGCTACATAGAAGGAGTGTCTAAACACTTTGGCCATGTGATCATCAAAGAAGAGTGTGCTATCTAACTGTGTCCCCAGGGCCTTCATGACTTTCTACATGCATACTGGAGTACCACCTAGGTGGTAATTTGTTTGCACTTTGTTTTAGCCAAAGGGGATGACTATGCATTCTTTGCCATTGTTCTTGGGGCATTGTTTTTACACCAGGTATCTGTCCCTGTAAGCCCCTTCTGGAGGATGTGTGTGTCAGCCATAGAGTTGATTATGGACCACAGTTAGCAGTCATCTGCAAACCTGTTCAGCCATACTCCTCCCATGCTTGCCTGTATCTCTGAGCAGTGTCTACTGAACAGGTGCGGTCCCAGGGCCAGGACCTGTGGGATGCCATTTGTGACTGTCTTAGAGTCGGACATGGCACCTGTAACTCAGAACATGTGTGCTGGATCTGCGAGAAGCTGGGCCACACATCCTGTGACATAGCTGTTGATGTTCAGGCTGGTAAGCGTGTCCATGAATGGTTTAAAAAAGTCCTTAGTGAGGTTCAGGTGGGCTGTGTGGACTACTTTCACCTCCATCTATGTCCTTGGTAACTGTTTGTAGTAAGTCAACTATGTTTAGGAGGCAGGGTCTGCCTTTAACAAGGCAGGGTTGTGTAGATTCCAGTGTCAGGAGCTCCCCAATGTCACTGTTCATGGGTTCCATGACATTTTGTTTAATAGCTTTGTAGACTAGGCTGATTAGACGTATAGGGCAATGGTTTCCAGGTTCTGTTGTGGCACCCCCTTTGTGGGTCTGGATGACTGTTGGTGTATGCCATTGTTTGGGTACATACCCTGTGGTATGATTGAGTCTGGCCAGTGAATGTAGGTGAGGGTGTGGTTCCTTTTGTGCCTAGTGGAAGATGCAGTCTGGGACACCATCCAGTCCCATTGATGCTGTGTTCTTGGCTTTAGAAAGGGCTGTCCTTACTTGCATGTCCATGATGTCTGGGGCTCTACACCCTTCTGTGATGGACACAGGCACTTTTGGTGGTGATGGGGGGAAATTTGCACTGAACTTGTCCCCCAGGATATGGACAATGAAAGTTGGTTCAGTGTATTCCTTGCCATTTGTCGGAAGCTGACAGCATATTTGGAAGTTGACACCTACATGTGTGGTATAGCTACCACAGGCTTTGTGGTTGTCATTCTTACAGTCCTTGGCAATTTGTCCTTGAATTATTTTATGAGCGATCATTGCTTCTCCATAATAATGATCAGTGATGCCTTTTCTTTAGTGAAGTTGGCTCTATCAGGTGTTAGTTTCCTCCTTCTGTTGTCTAGCTTGTTTATGGGCAACGACCACGAGATTGTTTTCTTATTTTTGGAGAAGTGCATCTTGGTTTAATTTGTGATGTCTCGATCCATGCATCCCTGTAGATGCTCATAGGATTCACTTGTAAATGATTCGGCAGCTTGTATACCATTATCCTACAGCAAGAGGTTTGGAACTTTCCACTTTGGTCTTGGGATGTGTGCAGTTTGCTTTTGAAAATGCATTCACGGTGGTTTCATTGACTGGGTGAGGGGGCGGGATGTGGATGTCCAGTGTGATTACTTTATGATCTGATATTACCAGCGAGGCCTTTATCTCTATTGTGGAAAACTGGTACCCCATGTTGGTGATGATCATGTCCAGTATGGTGTCACCTCTAGTGGGCATGGTGACCAGCTGTTCCAGGATGTTAGAGCTTTTAAACTCTAGGAAATATTGGCCAAAGGATGTTGTACACAAGTAATTCTCACACTCACTGTTTGTGTAGTTGTAATCACCTCATATAATGGTGTTTGATAGGACTTCTATATTTACCACTGTTCTCAGGAATACTGATTGAGGTTCCTGTGACAAGGTAGGTGATCTGTAGCAGGCTACAATTTGATGAGCATCTTTTCCCAATGTTAGTTGCACTTGCATGGTCTCCAAGGCTTCATGCTGTGCCACTAACCTGAAGATGTGGGTATCCATATGGTAAATGGGTACACCCCTTCCTTTTGTATTTCACTCGTGGTTTTGTGTCTGAAGCTCGGGGGATTGTGAGTGTTTATGTGGAGCATGTCCAACAGCTCTGCGTTTGACATAGCTGTGTATGTTAGGCAGTGAACACATCTGAGTAGGTGATATGCAAGGGAGTACAGATGGAGCATTTTGAGATGGTCTGTGTATGGCATGTATTTCTGGCCATTAATGCTCTTTGTGAGGTATTGCTGCAGGCTTGACAGTTGTTGTAGTTGTCTTGTGAGGTACATAGCAAAAGTGGTGTTGTACTCTATTATAGTTCTAGTGAGTGATGAGTAGTGGGGAACAATGTCCTCTTCTATCCTGCATGAGACACATTTTGTGATGAGGTGTGCCACATAGCAGGGTTTCCTGACTACTGTGGGGATGTGATTATCACACTTGTGTCCAGTGTACATCTGTGACCCAAAGTCTCTTTCAGTGTTAAGTATACTACTGCTTATGTTGTAGTTCTTGGCTACAGAGGTATGAACAAAGGGGATGACAATGCACCTTTTGCCATTGAGCTAGAGCCCATGGCTTTGCCAACAGCCATCTGTCTCAGTGAGGCCCTTTTGTAGGATGTCCACATCTTCAGTATTTACACGTATGTCTCCTAGTTTGCAGTCCTCTAGTAACTTCTGTAGCCACAGACCTTCCATGTTAAAGTTTACTTCAGGAAAGTAGATACTAAACATGACAAGACACAGGACTGGACCTTGTGGTACTGCACTCATCACTGGTCCAAAGTCATACTTGGAGTCTGCTACTTTCACAGTGTGTGTTCTGTCAGTAAGCCTGTTGGCAACCCATCTTGTGACATAGCAGTTTATACCTAGTTTAGTGGGTTTATCTATATATCCAGAGTTTGGGGTGGTGTTGTATGCCGTGGCAGGATCAACATAGGCTGTGTGAACCACCTTACCCTTGTCAGCGGTTCTGTTGACTGCTTCAATGTCATCTATCAGGTTTAGGTGACATGATCTGCATTTTACAAACCCAACATGGTTGTGGTCCAGGGTTTGGGGATTACAAATATAATTGTTTATATGTTGTATATTGATACATTCCATGGACTTGAAAAGCATGCTCATCAGGCTGATGGGGCGCTAATTCCTGGGGTCCGTGGTGTCTCCACCCTTGTGTAGTGGGATAACCATCACTGTGCACCATTCAACAGGCACAAAGCATGAGGTGATGCTATGACTGCACATGGTACGAAAGTGTGGTGCCTGTTAGTTCTGTGGTTTGTGTGGAACACAGCCTATGAAGTTATCTGGTCCCATGGCTGCTGAGATACTTGCTTTGGAGAGTTTTCTACCTGTGCAGCCGTGATGACAGCAACCTTGCAGTCTTCCATTATAGAGGTGTGCTCTTTCATGGGTGAGAGGGGGGTACAGTTAACAGTGATCCTATCTGCCAGGATGTTGGCAATATCAGTTGGGTCTTTATATTTAGTGCCATTGAGCTGTAACTCAGTACAGATCTGAGTGTAGCCATGACATGGACCTGTCTGTTGGGCAGAGATCTCCTGAGTAGACAGTATGCAACAGAGTACAGATTGGGTTACATTCAGTCTTGTTGCATGTGGCAACTGTTTGAAGCCAGTAATCCTCTTGTTAGGGTACTTCAGTGGTCTTTCTGGCTGTTGAACGTACCTAGTCTGATTCATCACAAGTGTGTTGTGGTACTCTCTGATGGGTCTGATGACTGATGAGTACTGGGAACCTCCTTTGACCTACATGCACAGACTTGGCAGTTTATGTGAACACATAATATGATTTTCTGACAACTTTGTTAACGTTTTTCTGGAAGTAGAGATGTCTATCCACATTTGTCCATAGATCTCTTATTATCACCTCCGTATTTGGCATAAGTGTGTGAGCATGCCCACTATGACCTTTTAGTATGTTGTTGCCTGACATTTGCTTAGTTTTCTAAGTGTGTGAGCATACCCAGTATGACCTTTCAGTGTGATGCTGAATGAAATCCATTACATTTGTTGGAGTGTGTGAGCACACCCAGTATAGACATTTATACTATATGTGTGTGGAAAGTCAAGCTGTATCTTTACAGCGGGGCTCACCTTTGTGTCATAGATCAACAGGGATCATGCTGTGCCTGCAGGGCTTCCATGAGACACTTTTCATAGACTTATCAACATTTCTACATACAGGGGGGGCAGCTATTCTTTGTACATTTCTACCCAGGGGCACACTTGATTGTTACTGTGGGTGTACATAGGATGAGGGTTTCACCTGACACTTATACACATTTGCTATGCCTGCACTGCTATGTACCATACACCATTTCAGTCTGTACTGCTGCCTATCGTACTGGCTTGAGGCATACTGCTGTGCTACAGATCCTAGCGTCCAATGTCCCATATATTAGATTGCGACTTCATAGCCTACACAACCCACATCACACCACCTGGCCTGATGTTCTCTATCTGCATGGGCCTGTGGGGGAGGTTACCCATATGCCTCTTTAGGGACATGATACAGCATTTCTTTGTGTTTGCATTACTATACAATTGTCCTGCTGTCTCTGTGCCATTGAAATGCTATAATGGCTTAGTGGTTCAGTACTGTGACTATAGTGCACAGTATCCTGGGTACGAGCCCTGTCACTGCTTTTTAGTTTCATGCTGGGCAGAGCAGATTGCTTAAGGAACAGTAAAGCAAATATGAGCATGTTTACTTGACTTTGCTCAACTTTGCATGACTTTGGCCAACCTTGGGCAACATTGCTCAACGTTGCCCAACATTGCACTAGTTAGCACAGTCAATTTTGTTTACATATACTAAATATTGTTAGATGCTGCTTAGCACTGCTTTATATTGCTTAAAACATGGCAATCATGCCTCCGGTGATGCTGCAGGGCTGCCTATGTTGGATGCACATACTACACTCCCTATACATGTTTGGAAACAGGTAGTGTCAAGTTAGGCAGCCCTTTTATTTTATGTGCAAGTCAGAGAGAGGTATCATTTCCAGGGTTCCTACTGAGCCAGTGTATGTGCTATGTGTTGCCTCTTTGCTAAGGCCAAGGCATACTGGGCACGCCTCCTTCTGCCTACTGGGGCAGGCTCAGGTTGTTCCTCCTCCGAGTCACGCTGTGCCTGTGCAGGCCTTGGCAATGGTGGGGGGCTGTATGGCCCTGCCCCATGCTGTTCCTGCTGCAGCTGTTTTCGCAGGATCATATTGTGTAGCATGGCACATACAATGACAATTTGGGTACATGTAGTTGGTGAGTACTGCAAGGCTCCAGCGGATGTGTCCAGGCACCGGAACCGTGACTTGAGCATCCCAAACGCATGCTCGATTACATTTTGTGTTTGTGCATGTGCCTCATTATGGAGTTTTTGTTCAGATGTGTGTGCATTTCTGATGGGTGTCATCAGCCATGGCTCCAGTGCGTCTCTAGCATCCCCCACTAGGTGACCATCAGGGATGTCCCCATTGGCAAATGTCTGGTACAGCTATGTCAGATGCCAGATATGGGAATCGTGGTAGCTTCCAGAGCAGCCAGCACACACATTCAGTATTATGCCCTGGGCATCACACATGACCTGGCAGTTGATGGAGTGGAAGCCCTTATGGTTGATGTAGGCCCTACCCCACTCTCACCGGCTGGTGCTTTGATGTGCATGTGCGTGCAGTCAGTTGCACCCACTACCTCAGGGTGCTTCACTGTTTGCTGGAAGAGATACATATTGCTGGCCAATACCTCACGGGAATTGGGGAAATATACATGATTACCGACATGTGCTGACATGGTATTCAGGAACTGGTGCAGTACCCTGGATGCTGATGCCTGTGAAATCCCCATCATATCACCAGTTGGTCTCTGGAAGGTACCTGTTGCTAGTATTCTTAGGCCAACATATACCTTGGTTTCCACTGAGATGGGTTCCCCTCTGTTGGTTCTGTGTGTGAGGCGTGGTCTGCACAGCTCAAAAATTTGCTGCAGGAGCTCTCTGTCTACTCTATAGTGCTCCACAATCTCCAGCTCATGTAGCCTCTGGTAGGTTACCTTGGGTCTGTAAACTATTCTCCGTCTCCTCACTGTGGGTTGCTCAGCAACATCCGCAATGACACCACCCTCAGCATCTTGCACATGTTGCCTTATAACAGCAATGGCAGCTCCTAACATTTTTTTTCTCAGTTAAGCTTTTCAAGTTTTCACTTCTCTTTGTATACTGCAGTGTTACAGTTTTCTGAGTAAAACATGGGGGAATGTTCTTTGCAGAGTTTTAAGTGCTGGGCTGGGCTAGTGTACTGCCTGTGTAATTGGCTGATTCTGATTGATTTCACCTGGCAGCTCTGCTACTTCTCCTTGGTTAACTTCCTACTACTACTACTTTTCCTTTCTTTTCCCTTTTCTGTTTCCACAGGGGGTGGCGCCACGCAAACAAGCGCAAACACATGCACACGAGCACACACGCGTGCACACAGCCTTACACAGGCTTACACAGGCTTACACAGGCTTAGGCAGTGCACATCCGCACACACAGGCTTACACAGCCTTACACAGGCTTACACAGGTGCACACAGGCTTACACGGGTTTACAGGCGCGCACACAATGTAATCATCTTTGCAAGAAACTTTGGTTGTAGCCACAGCATACGCCTTCGGTTTCTGGGTTTCAGTTCAGACAACTGTAGACACTCCTCTTCCAGTCCTGAGTAACTCACAGCAAACACATGCCACTCTGTTCCAATAAGCTTACAGTCTTTGATACATACCCCCCTCATGATGTCACCTATCTACTACTGTGATACTCCCCTAATCCTACTCTTAAACTATAGGGACATGGTTCACATGGCAGGGAATATTGGGATTCACTATCCTTATACTCATTTGCATAGGATTGTCTACTAATGCTTGGTTACATCTCTCACACTGAGCTTCCCCCCTTAGCAACTACTACTCAGTAGCCATGTTGTCTTCAACCTGCCATTCACTTGTATGGCAGATGGATATGTGTAATAAAAATGCCTATCTTTGGCTTTTATATTTTTATTTTTTTGGTTTTTAGAGCACACCACGTTTGTGCGACGCTGCGCTATGCTTAAACATTGGGGATTGGGGAAAAAATATTTTTTATTTTTTATTATTTTCAACACATATAAATGCCAATGGCTTTATATTTGGCCATTGGTATGCTTCCTCAACTGGATGTATCCTTTATTTGGAGCTGTCATTGCTCCGTTTTGCTATTTGTAGAACGGTACTCAGTTACCAACCAAGTACATTTCTGCAAATAACACTACTCTTACTCGGACAGGTTAGTGTTTCCTGGATCCCAAATTTACCTCATTTGCATAGCTTTCAGCAGCAAAATGAGGCAATTTGCATGAATTAACACTGTCCGTGCAAGAGTCGTTTTAGGAGCTCTCATGCACACCCCTGCCAGCTGTTCCTGGATCACTCAGCAGACATATTGGCTGTCTGGAGTCTTACACTACTCTTAGACTCCGTGCAAGCCTTCGTAAATCCGGCCCAATGCTTTAACAACATCCAAGGAATATGGCTAGTAAAGAAAGTTTCCAAACATATATGCTGCTGAGGCTGCACTTATAGTCTGTGAAAATAAAACACAATGTACTTTAACAACGAGCGTGCCTCACCAGTGTGCATATATGTCTATAAATTTACATGTGTGTGGCATTGTTGCAGCTCTGGTGATGTCCAGATGGAAGGATCAAAATTCAAATTGCTCCAACAACTGTTTTACCTCGCAATTGTTGGACTAATAAAGGAAATTATAATTTAAAGGGGCCAGTCAGAATTTCCTGACGCCCTTAGATTTTAAATTGGAATTCATGATTTTCTGACTAATTCAGGACAGTTGAAAGGTATGGCTCAAGACTTGAAACTTACTATGAATGCTTACCACAGAAATGGAGTGGTATGTATGTCATCATGGCTGCAGAACTCCATGCACTGGTTATAATATTGAGATAGACATACTGCGTCAGGACCATGTATATAATGCAGTGGTTATTTGATATCCCATACACACTAGGATGTGATCTCCGCTAAAAGGTTGTCCTTGATTACATAAATGCATCATTCTTATGCAGTCTGACAGTCTAATGCTTTTCCCTTCTGTGTGCATGGGGGTGTCATTGACTTAGCAAGTGAGCTTGGTTTTGATTGGGGAGATGCTAGTGGATGATCAGGGAAGGAGCATTATCATGTACTGAGCATGGCCAATCATATAGCAACATGTGAATTGCTCTTGTGTTCAGTACCACATTTGTGACTTATACTGTATATGTTAGATGAATGAGCCTGAGCATGCTTCATTATTAGACTATTACAAGCACAACTGATGATGGCTGTGTCACGGGTAGCCTATAGAATGTGGCTTATTTTATGGTTCAGTCTGATTACATAGGTGCTTGCAATATGCACATATCAGCATGCTCTGTGTAGATCAGGGCATGATAGCACTCCTTATATAGACATCATGTTAATTTGTGTGTTGTCTGTACATGTGGAATGTCATACCATGTTGGTTTCTGTAAATCACTACTATGTTACTTGTGTCATGAGCATATTAGGTAGGCCTTACTCTCATGTGCTGTCCTTGTTCCTCTCAAACTTCTTTTGAAAAGTCATCATCATCATTATCATCATCCCCTAGATCATCTGGGTCTGGTGCTTGAAACTGTGGTGAAAGAGTAAAAGTGCTCAGGAATGGAAGAAGAGGCCTCACTACCCAACTCTGAGAGACCACCATTCTTAGATGTTTCCTTATTGTGGGAAGTCACACACAACAGCCCTCTGAGATATTTTCTTGGGTGACCATTGGTGGGTACCCCTGGATATATAGATATATATATATATATATATATATATATATATATATATATATATATATATATATATATATATATATATATATATATATATATATATATATATATATATATATATATATATATATATATATATATATATATATATATATATATACAGGCAATCGACATAAGGGTCTCGGTATACCAGACATGCTTGATCACAATTTTTCAACTATGCTTTCCTGTGAGACTTCTCTGTGTAACTTAGTATGGTAAATCAATGTGATTATCAAGGACTAGAAGGAATATTCTAGTTACTAAAAAATAAATGCATGTGTGTGTGGCTAATATAAGATGAAGTGTCAAAACACTAGATATGCTTGTGACACCTAATCACAATAGAACCTCATTCTCAGCTAACAACTTCTTAAATCCCAACAAGCAAGAGAAAGGACTGAAATTAATTCTAACAGGATGGATAAAAACTCAGGTTTAATTAGTGCTTTCAGAGAGGTCAATGCCTCCCCTTCTTCAGACAAATTACATTGAAAACACAACGCCTTTATACTAAAGTACTCCTTGTTTAATTGTTCAATTAAGCAATTACTTCTGTTAAAGGAGCACTGACTTATAAAAAACATTGAACAAATACATAAACACACATCAATGTACATTCTACGGAAGGTCTTTCCGACCCAAAGAAATGAATAAATAAAATCATTGCTTATCATAAAATCATTGTAGTGCCATTAATTAAGCACACATATCTTAAAAACCGAACGCCTTTACTTAATGCAAATTTGGATGCTCATTTTAAATGCTCACTAACTTATACTAATATTATTGTTTTTGCTTACACTAAGCCTAACTTATCACTTATTTATATCTAACTATTCGGTACTTATGTATTAGAACTATCATATTAAATTTATGCCGAAAAAACATTAGAATAAATCTAACAAATGGCTCGATTATTTTAAAAATGTGCTATAAACACCATATATACTTTACCCATAAAATTTGAGTTTATGCTCATATTTAACATTAAAAAACTCATTTAAAAAAATTATCCTGTTTTCATATGAAAGCAACATTCTACCTAATTTCGCTAATTTAACAAAAAATATGAGTACAAAAAATTCTCTAACCTATATGCAATAATTTAATTCCACACTCAGTTGTAATAGCCCATATCTTTTATTACTAAATTTAAATGTAACCCAGGTTTAAGTGCCATACTTTTACCTGCGCAAAGCTATTAATTTCAAAATACTTTTTATTGACACATACTCATTCAAGCCTGATGGAGTGTGGGCTGTTGTCCTAATCTGCCACATTATTTCATTTTCCTCGAGCTTTAATTGCCACGGCCCACCTCTTATATCACATTGCTGTTGTTGAAGTATTATAAATTGAAATCTATGATTTGGGTAATCCACAATGTGTTTAGCTAAAGCATTTGTTGCATCTCTTCTATTAATGCAATATTGATGTTCATAAATCCTTTGCTTTATTTTTCTTTCAGTCTTGCCTATATAATATGATGAACAAAATTCAGAGCATGCTGAGTATACAACGCCTTTTGTTTCACAGTTAAATCTACTATTAATAAAATAGGTTGTTTCCCTTATGGTCACTCTGTTGCCTAATTTAACGTATTTACATTGTTGACATGTTCCGCATTTGTACATTCCAAAAGTCTTATTATGTTTTGTTTTCTTTTCAAGCAAAGATTTTTAAATGTTGTCCTCTTCTATATGTTATTCTAGGCCCATTACCCAAAACTTTGTTTAAACCGTTGCCTTCAGAAATTATTGACTAGTTTTTATTAAAAATCTCCCGTATTCTTATATGGTCCAAGGAATATGTACATAAGAAGCTCAACCTCTGATCATAGGCTACACTCTGTGTACACATATTTGATGATCAAATGTGTTCTCCGAACTATGGACATCACCATTCTGCAACAATGGTTTAAAATGTCCTATAGTTTTTTTGTGCTAACCTCATAGATGATACTTTCCACGAGTTCCTCTGGATAGCCCCTTTTAATAAACATTGCTTTTAACATTTCACATTCATTGATGTAATTTAACTCATCAGAAACCATTCTCGCTGCCCTTACAATCTGTCCTTTTACTACAGCTCTTTTTTTGGTGGTAAGGATGGCTGCTGGTGAAGTGCAGAAAGGCATTTGAATGGGATGGTTTTCTATAAATTGTAGTCTTAAATCTATGGTTAGTTCTATGCCCATATGATCTGCAAAGAGAATATCATGAGCTATTGCTAGAAGTGTCAAATGGTAGGCTCTGGACACTACCAACTATGTGTACATAGAGTGTAGCCTATGATCTGAGGCTGAGCTTCTTATGTACATATTCCTTGGAATGGGATGGTTTTCTATAAATTGTAGTCTTAAATCTATGGTTAGTTCTATCCTTGGCTATGTTTATATCGAGGTAGTTGATATAATTCAACTCTATGATGTATGTAAATTCTAAAAAATTGGTCATCCTAGTGATACTTACTATAAAGGGCTCAATGAGTTCTTTTCCACTTTTCCAAATGAGGAACATATCATCTTAGTATACCATTTAACATTCTTTTGAAATAGGTTGTTTTTAAATAACAATGTTTTCTCCCAATGTGCCATGATACAATTTACAAAACTTCCACCGCAGGGTGACCCCATAGTTACTCCTGTATTCTGGAGATAAAATTGCCCATCAAAGATCATAAAATTATTTGATAATACAACCTCTAATAATACTTCTACTAGATAGATAGTTTTATCATCTACCTTCCTAAGGGTCATGAATTCCCTAATCCATTCCAACCCCAAATCTTGTGGAATGACTGTGTATAAATCCCTCACATCAATTGTGAGAAAGATGTTACTATCATTATACTCCAACTTATTGATGTTCTCTAAGAAATGCCATGAATCTCTACAAATTTGGAGTTCTTGTTTTATTAGAGGCTTCAATACATTGTCAATGAATTTGAAACAGGCGTATGTTATTGACCCTCTACCATCTACAATGGGTCTAAAAGGGGGATCAATGTAGCTTTTGTGTATCTTAGGGGAACCAAAGAGGGCAGGAATCCTAGGAGCTGACATAGATAAATACTGATATATATCAATATCTATTACTCCTTCAAGGAATAAATCTTCCAAAATGCCTCTAATCTTCTAGTAAGCGCCATTGACTTCATTGATACTAACTTGTGTGTATACCTTTGTGGACAAATACTGATTCATGCTCTTATTGTACTGACTCTGATCCATGAATACCAGCCCTCCACCTTTATCGGGTTTCATGACCCTAACATTACATACATTCAATAGATCTAAAAAATCAATTTCCTTTTTAGTAATATTTACTTTGTTGTTTCTACTATTACGTAGTTCCTTGGACATTGCTCTTAAGTCCATCTCACATACTTTTTCGAATGTACTTAGAGTAGTATGCAGTGGGAGGTTAAAGACACTAGAAACCCTTAGAGTATTAGTTAATGAAGAGTTTGTACCCATAAGTTTAGTGAGATTCAACATGTGTACGAAACGTTTTAAGTCCACTATTATTCTTACATCAGTCCTTCTATCTGGAATAAAAGATAGTCATTTTGCAAAAAAATCAACCATTTCCTGTTCAATGGTTAGGACTGTGTAGTTAAATATCTTGAAGTCACCTTTTGAGCTTACAAGTATCTGTAGGTTTTGCTGTAAATTTTCTGTCATCTCCTCCATTGGTTTCAATGGTTTCTTCTCTGTCCTTGGTTCCTGTTCATATTGGAATTGTTGTAATGCCCATTGCAACCCCTTTGAAAACCCTGTGGGTTATTTGTGTTGTTCTGATCATTGTTCACCGCCCCTTGGTGCTGTGGTGTTCTACTGTTGTGGGCATTGTTATTAATTATTATTTCGCTAGGGCACAGTGGTTGCACCTCTACAGCTTTGGTTGTACTTCCATTGTCAACTAAACTATTTGTTTCATCAATGTTATCTTCTTCCTGGGAGTTGAAAATTTCTTGCAGGCTAGCTACATTTTGTGAGGTTTTGGGTGGCAATGGGTATGCTTTATTATTGGCATATTCGTATAAGTCTCTATTGATCTTTTTCTTTTTTGTGGCCAACAGTTTTGTTAAAGTAGCTTCAATGCTGGAAAATATCCTAGCATAGGCGTACTTATACCTGGGAAATACATTGACAGCATTAATAGAATGTTCAAGTATTTCCAGCTCGCTCTTTAGATTATTTATTTCTAAGTTATAAAAATTAATCAGCGATTGCAAAAACTCCATGCCTTGCTTGTCAAACAATGCTAACAGTTCACGATGGAATACAGAGTTCTCTACCAAACCTATAGGGTAGCGCCACTGGCGCAAGCCCCTAGGAATAATTCTTTTATCAATGTACTCTTGCAAATATGCGACCTCTAATTGTAGCTTTCGGCATTTAAAAAGTTTATGATCAAAGTCTTTAAAGAATTGATTGTACTCACCCTCGGGTTATGTTCTTGTATAGTTCCGTTTGTTGTTTCATTTTTAAAAAATTATTGTGGCTTAAAAAGTTAGCCATAGTGGGAATTGAGCCAGTTTCCCCAGAATGTGCATTCATTTCTTGGTGGTTACTATACTGCTGGAGAACCTCCAAGTTATTACCATTTTAGTTTTGGTTGTTGTTACTGTTCTGATGTAAAACTGCTGGTTGTAACCTTTCCAGTTCATTTCTCCTACTTGGATCAGTTTGAACCGGACTCCTTTGCAAAATGTTCTGGCTATTGTTCGCTCTAGTATCCATTCTTTGGGTCAGGTTATCCACCCGACCAAGTAATAATTGCATCAATGCTGTTAAATTCCCTATGGCGTTTGCCTCCAAGGGAACTGTCATTGTGTTTGAACTATTACCATCCTGCTGTGTAAATAACAACTGCAAATTGCTTCCAGCTTCACTTGCCATTGTACTCGACCAACATACGCAAAACAAAAATGAAAACTGTTTAAATCACAACAAGCAAGAGATACGACTGAAATTAATTCAAACAGGATGGATAAAAACTCAGGTTTAATTAGCGCTTCAACACAAACAAGCATCTTGCACACTTCCAGCTTTATAATCATGCTGTGTTTTCAACACCTAAGTTTGTAGTTTAGGGGATGTCATCCCTTCTATATTGTATATGCTTCTGTACCTTACTCTGAGAGTCAGCCAGATTCAATAAAGCCTACATGGTCTGTTTACACAGTGTTTGCAGCGGGGCCCTGTTGCCACTGTTTTAGATTCAGTAAGTAGCACTACACAATGTGTAGAGCAATGCAAACAAGCTAAACACCTTGGCATGCTAATTACAGCATAAGCAGCTGAAATGTATGCTAATCAACCAATCCAAGATATGGGAGCTATTCAACAAGTATAAAGCAACTGTATAGACTCAGTGCTGGTTTTCCCTGTGAATTCCAAAAGCTATTGGAATACAGCCACAGAAAGGAGTCTACACAGAAAAAATGCTAGGGGCTGCTCTTGCTTTAATTCATGTGTATGTGCAACCAGCTGAAGTCTATGCTTCTGCTGCTGCTGCTAATAAACCAAGGCCAAGAAGGAAAAGAGTTTTCAGACCCCAGGTGAATTATCACACTCTACATGATGTGAAAATTGTATATACAGGATGGACAGAAACATTCTACAGGAACTCTGCAACCTCTGTTGTTCTTAACTTAGAGCTACGGCAAATAGACAGGAACCCATCCCTGTGGAGACAAAGGTATGTATAGTACTTAGAATTTTAGCCACAGGTACCTTTCAGAGAGACATGCTGGGGGTGTCACAAGTATCAACATCCAAGATCTTCCATCAGTTCCTAAATGTTATTCTCCAACATGCTAGTTACCATGTATATTTTCCCCGTACTCCTAAGGATAGGGCCAAATATATGCAGGAGTTCTAACCTGTAGCACACTACCCTGAAGTATTGGGTGCCATAGACTGCACACATATAGAAATTAACGCACCACTCGGGGAACAAGGAAGGCTCTACATTAATAGAAAGCACTTCCTCTTCATTAACTGCCAAGCCATGCGTAATGCCAAGGGGAATCATCTTGAACATGTGTGCTGGCAACCCAGGCAGTTACCACTGCTCACATATCTGGCACACCTCCCAACTGTATCAGATGTTTACCAGGGGGGATATCCCACAGTGTCATTTATTTGGGGATGCAGGTTACGCACTGGAACTGTGGCTGAAGACACCCATCAGAAATGCACACACCTGCTGAAGAATGCCACAGTGAGATACACTCACATGTGGAGTAGATTCAATGTACATGTACTGAAATATTTGCATTATGTTCCATGCTACACAGCATCATCCTGAGAAAACAGCTTCAGCAGGATCAACAAGGGGAAGGGCCACACATCCCACCACAAATGCCAAGGTCACCACAGCCACATGCAGGTGAGAAGTCAGATGGGGAGACCAGCAGCTGCTGCTGTGGGTGTAGGTAGATGCAGGCATGCTCAATATACCCACACATTGGCTAAGAGACAATGCATAGCACACTCACCACCTAAGGGCCTAAATCCTTCCTCTTACGCACATACATATAGTAACATTCATATCAGACAATGCTCACAATCTTTACCTACCCACGTAATGGCTGTGTACTGCTTGCATCAGATAGAGTTAGCCCTGAACTAAAACTGTTGCAAGTGCTGAATTTACACGGTAAGTGAGGAACTTGGTGTGCATTGTGTAATAATATTAATGACTGGCATATCCTTGTATGTTGTTACTTGGTAGTGTAAGCAAGTAAAAGCTGTGACCGTTGTACAGAAATGACCTTAACATGTGACAGCAGAGACCTATTTGACTTATATGCCTATTATTAAGTAGTAGACCTCAGGCATCAAAGACTCACACAGTCATGCCTCTCAAAAGTAGTAATTGTCACTGCATGCCCTCAGTATAGCACCATATGTTTGTACTGATACACATTTCAGTTTCAAAGTTCACAACCCTAACAAATTATTAACAATAAAGATGGAAACATTTTGATGCTATCAACTAACTTTCTAAGACCAATATATGTCAAAAGTACAGATACTAATTCGACATAACAAATGCAGATATACTAAGCATTAACTTAGCTGTGCACCCTGACCATCAGACTCAAAGATTATGTATCCCTGAATCCAAAAGACAGAAAACAGGGATACGGTATAGTTTTCAGCACTTGCACAGGGTGTTGTTTGGGGGACAGGACGCTTTTGCTGACACAAAAGTTTGGTGAGTGTGTGTGAGCAAGAAGGAGAAGCAGGCAGACGTCTGGATAAAGTAACAAATGGGCAGTGAGATAAAATGAGTTTTAAGCTTCAGTACTGACATAAAAAGTTTTGGCTTACCATGTGCAAATGATGGTATGCTCCCTATGCCAGACTGCCCAGGAAGACGTTAAGCAAAAGGTAAGGACAACAACATCACAATAAACAGTAACACAGGGGTTAAACATTTTTGCCCTGTATATGTCCATTAACTATAATTTCAAGAAGAACTTGGATGACAAGCCCACAAGCCCAACCTAAGTCCCATGTGTAATCAATCAGAATGTGTTGATAACTATAGCAATCTTCACCCCCCCAACCAATTTCTTGTTAAACAGAAGTAATGAATTGATGTAAATATTTTCCTATACAACAGTATTTAACAATTGAGATACAAAGCCTACCTGAAAGTTTTTCCTGGGACATAATTGCTGTCCCTGAAATATAGCACACTGTGCAAACCTGGAGTAATGGCCCACCCAGGAAGCAGACAGAACACCTGAAGAACACATGCAGACAGGACTTAGATGGCAAATAACTGAAAATAGATACATTCAATTAATTCTGTTTGGCACCACACAAACATGCTAAGTGCTGTTTTGCAGTGGTTAACACAGAGAACTTAAGAATGAGTAGGAAATTATGGAGATGTCAAATAACTAGTCCTGTGGCAGCAGGTGTAAGTGTAAAGATGTAGTACAGATGGTCCTGAGTTCTAGTATAGACTATACAAACTATTTTACTGTTGTGACAGTTTATAGCAATGAAATGAAAATTAGATAAATGTTATTACAACATTCTTGTGGCAAACAGCTGTAAGTGTAGAACTGTCATACACATGGTCCTGGGTTCTAAAACAAGATATTCCATACATTTTTACTGTTGTTCCACTTCTCATTGTATTCACTCACTAATGTCAAGGACATTCTGTTCTGCACTTTCCTGGGAGCTCTCTAGACACCTGACAGTGGGCAGGAACTCTTAATTTGCTGTTAGTGGTGGCTCTGTAGCATCCCCTCCCAGTACTCATTTATTTATTTATTTATTTTTATTTTACATTTGTTGACCGGGCTAGTCTAGCTGGATACATATCCTTTTTCAGTAGAGGCCCGGGGAGAAAGCTCCCAAATTTAAGAAAAATTATAACACTACAATTAGATAGAAGAAGACATTAGTAAAATAACAAAAACAAAAAGACATCAATATATACATGCTAGTAGTTTGAACATATCATTTGTAAAATTGGTCACATGACATGGGTACAGTTAGAGGAAGTAAAATACTATATAATAACTTGAGAGGAGAAGAGAGAAAAGGAGCTATGGGACCTATAGAATTTAATCTGGGTTTGGACATGGGCACAACCATTGGGACTTAAGTAATTCTCGGAGATTAATTTTGAATAGATTAAGTGAAGTCAGGAGCCTAAGACTGTTTGGAAGTGAATTCCATTGCTTCCCTACTCATCTAATCACGCACCACTGCAGCTGCTCTCCTACATGCAGATGAGATCATGTCAGTGGCCCTATGGCATACCTGATCATATATCCTATTGTGTCCAACTACTGCATTGACATCTGCTTCCAAATTTGCATTCTTCCTGACTTATCTCCATGTACCCTCTCAAGCAGAAAAGCATCATGTCACCTAAAAGCTTCCATAATTACCTGATTTACAGGGTCACTGAAGGATGGTTTTTGGGGATTAGGAAGTCTATATGCCATAGTCCTAGGTGTCCTAAAGTGCAACAGCAGGATAATATACATAAGTATGATATAACTGCAAAATAACTGTTCCTAGATAAAACAGAAAATGTAGCATTTCAGTATTACCCACTGAAGAAATGTAAAACAGTCTAGAAATGTGAAATATGAACAACAGGTAGGATTTCAAAAAAGGGAGAGTAACAATAGCAACTTATCCTTGTTTGTGCCATAACAGAAATGCATCTTTGCTCCCCCACCCCCAAAACAACAGGCGGATGACACATTTTGCTAATAAACCATCACTGAAATTCTAAAAGTGTTATCAAGTGAAATGTCACTGAAATATGTCTGCAGATTTTACATAGAACATTCAGTTTTAAGGTATTGCCAATCATGTATGCCTGTGAAATGTCCTGACAAACAGGCCCATGCCATCAGTACCCTTCTAACTAATGCACACAGATAAAAGTGTAGCATTTGCTAATCAAAAAAAATATATAAATATTTGAACATATTTTTCTTAATGACATGTTTTCATATGCAGTATATAGCTAGAAAAAATGTAAGGATACCTTCTCAAGTTCAATAATCTTGTACAGATATATCCCAAAGTAATAGCTTCTTTTCTGTGTTCTCCACATAAAGAAGTCTCTTCACCTTCAGATTCCCTAGCTACATACTTTCCTTTTTATGGTGTAGATTCAGTGCTGTCAGCACAGTGAAGATGTAAATCAGGTTTAAACTCATTAGAATAACTGAATCCCAAACACTTGGCTTCATGTATCTAATGTAAACATAGTGCAGGTACTTCCTCAGTGTTCGCTGCTAATGGATTACAACAAAGAATGTTTACTGAGAGGTAGAAGGAAACACAGCTGCAATGCAGACTACCCCACAACCACAGGGTGTGTCAGGTTAGCCTTACAAAGTGTTAGAAGTAATTTTGTCAAGGTTGCAAATGTAAGTAAGCAGCACACAGTTCCAAGGTTCTCTTCATTAACATCCAACCTACCCTTCATTTGTTGGCAATTGTATATTATATTATTGCCATTTTATATCCTCAAACATTTTAAGGACACTTATATAGAATGACTTACAGGTTGCATGTCTGAGATTACTGCTCAGATAAGACAATAATGACAAACCGCTGCAAAGGTGTTTGTGTGGCAAAGAGGGACAAGTCACCCTTGCTGTGTTTGAAGGTTTGTTGGATTGAGAGTTCAAATGCAGAACTATGTACAAATAATTAAAGTGTACTAATATTTCGTAGTGTCATACATTGCATTTCCTCAGTTTCCTTTTTTTTTTTGGCCAGTGTTTGCACTGTGGACTGTTTAGCGCAAACAAGGGAAATGGAGAAAATGAATGTCAGGTTTTGTTATGCTTAGTTCATTTGTGCAAAGTTTAGCAGTGTGCAAACCTGGACCAGTGGTCCACCCAGGAATCAGACAGAATACCTGAAGAACACCTGCAAATTGATAGCCAATAATTGAAAACAGGTGCATTCAATTAATTCTATTGGGCACCACACAAACATGCTAAGCAATGTTGCACTGTGGTTAACACATAGAACTTAAGAATGAGTAGGAAGTTATGGAATGTCATGTAGTTTTTCCTGTGGCAGCAGGTGTAAGTATAGGGCTAGAGGACAGATGGTCCTGAGTTCTAGTACAGCGTGTGCAAACTATTTTTACTGTTGTGAAAGTGAAGTTTATAGCAATGAAATGAGAATTAGACAAGTGTTATTACAATATTCTTGTGGCAACAGGTATAAGTGTAAGACTGCCATACACATGGTCCTGGCTCCTAGTACAAGATATTCCATAACTTTTTACTGTTCTCCCACTTCCCATTGTATTCACTCACACTTATAACACTTTAGATAGTGGAGCTGGTATGAATTATATGCACGAGGGATAAGACAACCTTATTGTGTTTTCAAATCTATGACTGAGGGTGTACTGTCTACTATATTTTGTAAGTATAATTCTGCTATCTTGACTTGCATGGCCTTCATGATTACATAGCACACATATGCAAGTGGATCTATATACAAGAACCATTTCAGGTCACACACATACATGTGTAACACCTCAAACAGTCACCTGAAATTATGAATGATTCCTGAGTGCATCTGCGCAGCACTTCTTCTGTGACAATGATAGAAAATCAACACTGTGGAAGAAAATGTTTTGTCTCTTATGCTTAGGTTTGAATCCCACAATGTAAAAATCAATTTTAGCACTGCATAAAGACAAAAGCAAATGTGTTAGATCATGATATTTATGGCCTCAGTGTATGTGTGCAAACTTAACTCACCTAACAGTTTCCTCCCAATTTCCAATACATATTTCCAAGCTACATCACCAGACACCCCTCAAACTAAGGCCAAGTCTAAGATGAACCTTCGACTTTCAAGTATTCATTTTTCTCCCTGCTTGCCACTGCTGTGCTCTGCTGAACATCATACAAATGCAGTTGGCATTGTTGCTCAGGTTTACACACTACCAATAAATGAGATAAATGGAATTGACAGGAAAGCATCAGTTGTGATTGCTCTAATTTGAATATTAGACATGTCTGGCATTAAAGGGTAAGGTGCCCAGTTTAGGGTGAGTAAGTGCGATGTCCAGGAGTTCAAGATATTTATTGGACTCCTTGTAAAGTGTCACATCCAAGGCTTTTGCAGGGGGACTATTTTGGCTCTCAGTACAAGTCTGAGGTGTGGAATAGCATAGGCATTATTTTAATGAACTACACAGGCATAAAATGGATACCCTCAACCACTGGTTGAATGAATTTGAGACTGCAGACAGCTGTGTAAGCATGATCATAAGAGAGTACTTGTAATAGTTAGAAAGCTAAATATAGGCAATACTGGTACACATAATGCTCTTCTGTACTTTCTTGTGCTTTCTCCAGTTAATGCCGAACATGTGTTCAACATAAAGGCTCATGTTTCTCAAAAGGAGAGACTGAGGAAAACAAGTGGTATGTATGCAGCACAAGAGAAGTTGTATTGTATCTATAAAAGTTATCCTAACTGTAAAAGGAAGAATGCATGCATTACTTTGCAGCACAAGCCAATGTCAGGAGTCAAATAGTAGACAATAGTCAGAGGCTGTGGGTTCAAATACCATAAAGCACAACTATATAATACCGCATTTCTTTAATAATAATTAAAACTGTATATGAGTGGCACAAATGCCCTGCTGTTAACTGTAATCTGTAAAACTGGAACACGCATATGTGAAAAATACACACATTTCAAGTATTACTTTCAGCAATCTGTAGCTATAGTGTGTATTTGTTAGGCTATATACTTAAATGTCGTACTTTAAATAAAATATTTGTATAATTCGGTTAATGCATTGTAGGTCACATATTATGGTAGTAATTTAATCTCTTTCTTTTCTCACTCCAACTCTTATCTCTCTTTTTTGTTCTCTATTATCTGTCATCAAAATATCTCCATGTCATCCATCTGTACCACATCAATAAATACTATACAGCACAGTGAGGTAGGCCAGACCCAGTGGATCAGCCTGCCTCTGCTTCACCGGCTCCAGCACCAATGCCCAGCACATCTGGGACCCAACCCTGCAGCACTGCCTCTGCTGCCCCTGTACTACTTGTACCCTACATAGTACTGCCCTGGCAGCTGGTGCAGTGGTACCTTCTCGGAGCAGTGACGGAGGTGGGGATTTCATCACCCTCCAGAAGATGCCAGAGTTGTTATGTAGGGTTGTGCACCACACCATTAGTGTATGCCTACAATGGATGGAGAGGCTGCTGTCCCTCATGGTACTTAAGAGGAAGAGAAGATGTCAAGCACTTTAGCTGCCAGCAGATTAAAGGGACAATGGTGACAGTCCAGTGGGTGAGGACTTGATTCTCACTGTCCCCAAGTTTGACAAGCATGAGCCTGGGTTGTCCCCTCTCTCACCCCAATTGTGGTGTAAACAAACCTTTCAAGTCCATCACTGCCCCTGTGTCTTGTCTTGTTTGTCTTGTTTTTTTTTTGCATTTGCTTCCTCACATCCCCAACTTACCTGACCCAGACATACCTACGTCCCTTATCCAGCATTCCTCTGTTAGTGATTTTAAAAAACCTGAGGAAAAATAAAAAAGTTGACGTAGTCAACAACAGCGGGCAGAAATAACTGAATATACACTTTAATGTGACCAAAGTTAAGTGTTTTCGTCCATCCACTTGGACTTCTTCAGAAATAACAGGCAGTAAAAACTCCTTTCTTACTTATTCAATTAAAAATACAATTGCATAATAATTAATTGCCAATAAAAAATTAAAGCAAAAGGCTTAAAACAAACACACAATACATTTTAAGAATCCATGCTAGGAACATTTTCTATGAAAACGTTGACTACATTGACTTTTTTATTTTTTTTCTAGAGTCATACACGTTTTACATACCTTGCTTTGGTTATGGCTTAAAAAAATTTGGCAACTGTCCCACAGAAAAATATTTTCCCATACATAGCCCTCCATTCTGCACATGTCTTCTTGACATACTTAATTTGTCCAATTGACTATACAACATAATTATGTTGTTGTCACCCCTCTCTCTCTCTGGAGGTGACAGTCCAAATTCAGCTGATATTCTACATATATTATTAGTTTTTACTGTTGATGAAATTGATAGCTATGGTTAATTCCTGCCTCCCTCCTGCACATTCCTGTATATTTCCCTTTGTTCTTCCCCCTGCTTGCTCCCAGTACCAGAAAAAAATGGATCCCTTCACTTTTTGGCCCCTACATTTGCATGGAGTTTGACATTGCACATCAATGCCCAGCAATGGTGAGCACTTCTACAATTTTGCAGTCACATCAACTCAGTGCCACTTAACCTCCATGCTAGGTCAACACACATTAACACATGCTGAATATACTATAAAGCTTATTATGTCATTGCATTATCAATGTTTATTTAAAACTATTACATACACCTGGATTTAAACCTAGTATCAAATGGGCTTAAAAAGAAACGTGTCAATGCATTTACACCTGATAATACAGAGTCAGCTAAGCAGCAGGTGTGTTTCATACACTCAGTACTAACTCTCAGACTTTTAGCAATGTGGCTTGTGGTTGTGCACTGCTTATCTACATGTAAACAGGAGGAAAGTAATGGAAATATGTATCTCACATGTACAAATACTTTTCACTATACAAAGTCAAATTTAACATTTATTAGTGCTGTTTACTGGCCATTTTACTTTTATGTCATGAAACTACATGTGGAAATGTAACAAGTGAACAATATGTCACATATTTACAGTACAGCCATGTGTTGTCTCCCCCATGCACTGCAACCTTGTTGTCTCCAGTACTTTTTCACAAAATTATCAACTACACTACATAAATGAATATCAAATGTTGTGTGATATGCAATGCATGTCAATCTGGTAACATCTAGAACTAGAAGTGTACTCACAGCTGAACATGTGAACATGCCTACACATCCATCAACTGCCCTTCGGAACTATTGACCCATAAGCCTAAAAAGCCTTAGCTGCAAGGCCACAGAAGGATTCATCATAGACATTATCCATAGGGACATAGGTGAACTTCAACACTCTTGACTCAAACCATATTGGTTTTGTCAAGTGTAGATCTTGCTTATTAAACATGGTGTACTTCTCTGATAATGTCACCAAAGCCTTGGATGACGAAAAACAGGACATACTGCCTATCATAATTTAGCCAAGCCCTTTGACACAATCCCCCATTCAGGTATCATAGAGAAAATCTCCCATCTGGGGCTTAAACCATACATTACTAGATGGGTAGCCAACTAGCTCACTGACAGAACACATGGTGTCAAAGTATGGAAGTCCACCTCCTCCAGTAGACAAGTTATCAGTGGAGTACCTCAAGGATCTGTGCTGGGCCCTCTACTGTTTGGAAACTATTTCTCTAAGATCCAGACAAAGGTAAATGACCTGTGGCTTACTAAGTTTACAGAGGAGTGTTAACTGGGTGCAGACATATAGAGTCCCCCAAAGATGTTAACATATTACAGAAAGGCCTGACACAGACATAAAATTGGTGCCAAACTCATGGAATGAAAAAGAGTAGCCCTGCTAATTATTTTATACATAGCACCCCTCTACGCTCAAACTCAGTGGTGTGAGACTTGGGAACACAGTTTGATAGCAACCTAAACTGCAATCACTATGTGCCCATAGTGGTAAGACACACATTCTACATTGCCCATCTCATAATTAAGGGCATCACATCCAAGACTAGAAAAATCAATGCTCCACTGTACTTGACCCTTAACAGACCACTAATTGAGTACAATTCTCCCTTGTCTATGTACCTCACCAGACACTTGCAGCAACTGGGGAGACCACATAGGTTTCTGACCAAAAGAATCCAGGGCCTCCAAAACATTACATACATGGAAAGACTGAAAACTCTATTACTGTACTCAGTATCATACATGCTGCTGAGAGGTGACCTGGGACAGGCCTACACAGCAGTCTAGGACTCTTCCCTAATGTAAATGCTGGACATCTACAAATCAAATGTGGCAGAAATCACTTGCTTCAGGGATCTCAGCCTAGCCTGTGACATAAACAGAACATGCTGGAGAGACAGATGTATCTCCCAGCTATTGCTGCTCCTTGGTGTTAGGCACCCACTGCAAGTGAAACAGTGCTTCTCAATGATGCAATTCAAGTGCAAATTTGACAACTGGATGGGTGATTATAAAGTCATATCAGGGGTGGCACCTATGTCCCTCATGGACAGGACCAGTTGGTGCTGATCACAAAATGGCTCTGCTAACAATGAACATCTATCTATGCTCAATAAAGGTATTGTTTTTTTATACCTAGGCTTGTAAAGGCCCTAGGGCCATTAGCCTATTAACCTCCTAGGAACCTTTGAAGCTATGAACCTATGCATGACTCCCATCATCTTCTCTCCTGCACCTAGTACTGATGTCATACACTATAAGTTGGCATGTAGCCTTGTAAAAATCAGACTTGTGCTATGGTAATTGCATAAATCATTGAGTTACATAGTCTGTGTTCTTACATTGGTAGGGATTCTGTTCTCACTGCAGTGAACTTTCTGTGTGTATGTGTGTGTGTGTGTGTGTGTGTGTGTGTGTGTGTGTGTGTGTGTGTGTGTGTGTGTGGGTATGTGTGTGTATGTGTGTGTGTGTGTCTAGCCAGAATAGCAGAAGTGTGCATCCTACAGTTACCACTCTAATTCCATGGACTGACAGACATTTGATACTTGCACATGCCTACACATCCATTTCATGCAGGCCTGACATATTTCCTACGTCCAGTGCTAATGTCATGTACTATGAGTTGGCCTGGAGCCTTATAAAAATCAGACTTGTGCTCTGGTGCTTGCATAAACTGCTGAGTTCTGCAGTATGTGTAATTAAATAGGTAGGGATTCTGTTCTTACTGCACTCAACTGTGTGTGTGTATGTGTGTGTGTGTGTGTGTGTGTGTGTGTGTGTGTGTGTGAGTGTGTGAGTGTGTGTGTGTGTGTGTGTGTGTGTGTGTGTGTGTGCGTGTGTATATGTGTGTGTGTGTGCGTGTGTATATGTGTGTGTGTGTGTGTGTGTGTGTGTGTATGCATGTGTGTGTATGCATGTGTGTGTGTATGCATGTGTGTGTATGCATGTGTGTGTGTATGCATGTGTGTGTTTGTGTGTGTGTTACATTAGAGAGAGTCTTTTACAGCAGCATGTAGGACAGTGCAATTGTCATATTCTCCTAATCAAACACTGTTGATGTCATCAGCTAAAAAGGGCTGTCTGAGACATTGCAAGTCACACTTGCCTTAAATGCAGAGTTGTGTAGACTGTGCACTTAGGGAGGTAGTAGTTCAGTTCTTTCTGCAGTCAATTGTGTGTATTGCCACATTTGCTTAACATTAGAGAGAGCATTTTACAGCAACATGTGGGAAAATGTGGGAAAATGTTCTTGAAATATTCCCTTCACCAGACACTGCTGATATCATCAGCTATAAATTACTGTCTGAGACACTGCAAGTCAGAGTAGAGCTGTGGCCTTGCCTTGAAGGCTGAGTTCTATACTCTGTGTACCTTAGGTAGGTAGGAGTTCTGTTCTAACTGCAGTCAACTGTGTGTGCACTTGCCTGACATTAAAGAGAGCCTTTTACAGCAGCATTTGAGACAGTGTTGTTGCCATATTCTCCTCAGCAGACACTGCTGATGTCATCAGCTATATCTGATTTGTAGATGTGCAGTATTCCCATGAAGTCAGGGTCAGAAACTGGCCTGGAAGCCAGGCATAGGTGACCTCAACCTACATGATGCAGATTACAGTGACATGGTTATCTGTCTATTCACATATATTATGGCACAGTTTGTAGGCCCTGAGTTTTCTTGGTGAGAAACCCCTGAGGTCTCTCTTGCTGCAGAAGGTGTCTGGTGAGGTACATGCAAAAGGAAGCATTATACTCTTTTAGTGTTCTGATGAGGTTTGAGTCCAGATCTGAATGCGGTGGGGTGAGTTATGATGTGCTTAACATAGCCTTTCCACAGAAGCCCAATATAAAGACAGTTTTTTTTGTGTTTATCTGTAGACTATGTGGCTTTGTCACTAATCATTTGTCTGTGTTAGACCCTCTTGTAGTATGTTATAATCACTGGTGTACTGTACAAAAATCAGCAAACATGGTAAGCCAAAGATCACACTTTAGCCTGAAGTGCCAGGAAATAGATTCCAAACAGTAAAAGGCCAGGCACAGATTCCATGTGCATACCACTGGTGACAACTCTACTGGTAGAGGTTGATTCACCACCTTTCACAGTATGTGTTCTGTTGGTGAGCCAATTGGTTATCCATCTAGTGATGCAAGAGTTAATCCCAAGCTAGGAGAGTTTCTCAGTAATACCTGAGTGGGGGATTGTGTCAAACTATAGCCCAGATCATGATGAGAGTATGCACTGTTTTACCTTCTTCCAGGCCTGTCACACAGAATGAGTGGGCTGTGATGGGCTGTGACAACATCACAGATCAGCCATGCTGATATCACACAGAATCAGTGGACTGTGACAACATCACAGATCACCTATGGCATGACTCAGCACATACATCTTCCTGAGACATTTGAATGCACACGTCAACACACCCTCCACATGGACTATGTTCTTGTAAAAGGGAGTACATCAACATGCATCCATCTGAGTTGGGGAAGACAGCATCTAAAGCATGTATGTATCAACACATCCTGACATTCCTTTAAATGCGAGGTAGACCAAAATGTCATCATGGACCTTTTCTAAATGGACAATAGTAATATCCCCGCTATGTGCAACAGACCTGTGTGAGTTGTTATTCTTTTTGTTCCATAAACATTACTGTGTTATGTTGCAGAACCCCCATCAAGGTGTTACACCAGATGCATGTGTGATACCTGCTCCAGTGATGCGCACACTACATATACAGCTGTTTGACAACATTGATGGCATGGGTTACACTCATGATAGTATTGATTTTGCTGTATATATCTGCCATGCACACCAGTCAACTAGCCTGCATTGACTATAATGTCACATACAGGTATAGCAGTGTCCCTCGTAACACATTTGTCAGATATTCTTGATTACACTCATAGATTACTGACATGTCATAATAGTTGTCCAAGCGTGTTTGTGCAGAATCATCTTTGAGCAGTCAGAATCACATATGTTATCTCAGAGAAATGAGATTACTGGCTGTATTATTTAGATATTGTCCATGCTGGTGCATGCTTTTTTTTACTGCTCTCCATGACCCTGTAACTGTGTCACACTTGTTGGAGACCTTTGCTGTGATTACACTCATATTCAGCCAAATCAGTTTTCATAGCTTTGTAATATGCACTCTACCCCGATTGTATATAACATCCCTGATGTCCTCTGCATTTTTCATGTAAGGATGCTTATCTCACAAAGACATCTTCTCCATCATTATGTCACCTTGTGTAACAGTCACATGATACACATTTTCACTGTGCAGTCCATACTGTACCATACTGATATGTGGTCAGTGTTCCTGCTAAAGCTGTCTTCCATTGACACACCTTAATCTGCTCTACATTATTATGTTTCACCTGTCCTTTTTCCCTATGTTGATTCCTACAAATTTTTGTGTGTCCCTATTCAATACACACACTTCACCTAACTGTTTATTTTTTATGGCAATCCATGTACCCTTAGAGATCATTTACACAAATTTTGTACAGAATGCCTGCTGAGGGATTTCACAATTCTCTGCACTATATACACTGTCCTGTATTGTGTTTTGACCATATACATAAGTATATGTTAAGCCCTGCTAATCATTGTGACATTTTGCACAATCCCACTAAACTACTTTGCTCTGCATTAACTTAGTTTCCTATCCATGTTGCTTTACACAGTTTACTGGCTAGTAACACTAGTGCCAGACATAAAACCATGCTTGTATGCTTTTAAACGAACTGCACAGCATGAATATGTGATTCACATGAAGCCTACATGGAGTTTATTGAATCCCAGCAAGTGTCTTTATAGCTATGCAGGCATAAGCAATGACACCTGGTACTTGTAGGAAGTGCTTAATGTCATAAAATAATTGTTATCACTGAATGACACTTGTTTCCTGGTGTGGGAGCCTTCTGTGCTTCGCAAACAAGATGTTTTTATACTGTCATCCACATAGTATTCAAATGTCCCAGATGTCAACATACTTATTGAAGGACACACTTTTGTTAAAAGTGCATGTCTTCTACTTCAGGTAGTTTGCAGTTAAATATAGAAAAGGTTGTATATTTAATTTTGAGTCTTTTGTGACCAACACTGTATTGCGAGATTGCAAATATGTCCTTTGTTAGACGTGTATTTAAATACTGATATTATGGTATCTTGGAGAATTTATTCATTTCTGATATACAGCAATCACAGAATTAGTTAATTTAGTCAGCAGGTGCGTAGGATATGCAGGGCGATTGAAGCTTTCCCCAGCTAAATGCTTTTGGAGTAAAAGTGTGAGCATCAGTTCTTGCTGAGTGCTTAGAAGTCATGCATGGGACTTCTTTCATGCACTCAGGTGGGGGAAACATCTCCCTCGTAGTCATTACCAGCTTCCTGGTCATACAGTATCATAACTGGTCTGACTGGAGCCTAATATGCCATTTGTTATGTCACCTTTGTGGTGCAGACTCAGCTGCAGGTGGTTACAGCTCCTCAGACATCTGTTAGAGCAGCTACTAGGTTATGACAGCACTTGTAATGTCTGCATCACAGATACAGAATGTAATTCCAATGCTGTCTGTCAATTCTTATTTAATTTTTGTAAGACCTCGGAATGATTTCAGAAGGTGATGGAATCATGCACTCAGCTCATACAGCTGACAACCAGTTGCACACCTCTTCATTTGAATACAGGTCTGCAAGTACTCTGTCAGCTGCTTTGCTAATGTTTGTGTGTTTGACACAGCAGTTTAACATGAGCATAAATTGTTTTGGAATTCACCCCCTGAAATGTTTCACTTTATTCAAGAAAACTATTTTATAATATTACATATAATACTATTTTCAAAACAGACCATGATTTTCTTTTAGGATATAAACATATATCAAATTGCTAGGCATAACAAACGTCTGAGAGACATAATTGTATAATCTGTGTTAAAAAAATCATCTGGTATCTGGAATATTGCTCAGAAATGATTGGTTTATGTTGCTATTTGAGTGTCTGAATCAAAAGGTATGGTACAGAAAGTGAGAAAATCACACACAGGGAATCACCTGGAATAAAACAGAAGGGAAATCAGCAGAAATCAAATGTTTTGGCATGGTTTGAGAAAATAACAAAGACAGGACAAATAATACACTGATTCAAAAGTTAGTGTTGCAAAGATGCAGAAAGCAATTCAAAAAGTAGTGCTTTCTTATTATAAGCATACTTTATAGTTTCATATTGCTATTTAGCAGAGATAATTGTAGAATGAGGGGCTGTTCATTTAGGTTTTGTTGCTTTTATTATAGGGATCTTAGTGCAAAACAATTTTATTATGGGTTTCAGTCTACTGTGAGATTATTGGCTACACTGGTACATTTCAGGGCAAAATGTGCAATACCACAATTCCTATGCAAAGCTGTATTATCTATCAGAAACCCAGGATAGTGACACTTTAAAAAGACATAATGGCATGCATGTTGTCATCAGTGGTCAGTTAGGTCTCAAGAGCTAGTGAAATAAATAAAAAATAACATACTTCTGTTTCTAGAATGGCACGTATCAGGCTTTGATATGAATCTGTGTTCAAACTGTAAATATATGTATCACTTCTAAGTCCGTGTCACTCCTATTACATTTCATTTTGGAAGACTGATTCTTGGCAGGTATATTTTGTACTTAAATTTTGTCATGAATTCCTAAGCATAACCATGGAGCAGAGCTCTGTATAAGCACATAATTCATTTGGCCTTTTGAGCAGTTGCAGAGTTTCAAGTAATACAACAATACAATGGCAAGGATTGTCTTCATTCTGTGATCATCCTTAAATATATCGTACTAGACAAAGTACAAGACAGGCTTCAACAATGACTCATGGTATGACATTATAATGCACAATGCAGGTGGGGATATTACTTCATTATACCTATGGAAGAATCATAATCCAAGTAGCATATCCTACAGCTTAATAGCAGAATCATGGAATCAAGCATAGCTACTTTTTTTGTTAAATGTGTTATGGATATTACTGACTCATTCCTAATGAATAGGATTATAGGTCTACAGTGCTCACTGAAGTAATAAAATGCATATTGAACCTATCTGTGTTTGAAAGGTTACAGAATGAATATAGCAAGAAAATGCAGTTACAAGAAGGTGAAATAATAATGTTATGCATATAGTGTTGAGGCATATGAAGGGTTGTTTTAACATTTTTTTATTTATTCATTTTTTTAAAACAGGTAGTCAGGCTGATTTACAGTAGAACATTTTCAACCATGTCCCAGAGCAGGCAGTACAAAGACAAACTATGCAAATTACTGACATAGTCAGGGAAATTACTTTATTACAAAAGACGGGCATAAGCTGAAATCACATTATCAAAAGTAACTTGTAACCAAAGCAGACATCAGTTTGTTAATCTGAAGCACCTTTTATGTGACTGGCATGAAAAATGCACATATATACATTTACTTAAATCTGTTTTAAATTATGCTACAAAATAGATCAAGGATGGTTAGAAGAGGACAGAATATAAAACATATTGCTGAGGTCCACATTCAAAAATACACTACAAAACTCCATACAGTAGACATATATATATATATATATATATATATATATATATATATATATATATATATATATATATATTGAGAGAGAGAGAGAAAGAAAAAGAGAGACATTACATGTATTGAGAGAGAAAGCATATGCCTGAATTTATGTAGGTGTTAGTGTATATAAAGCAGAAAACAGATATGCCTATTAATATCAGTATGGGTCTGCATATATATGTGTGTGTGTTTTTATATATACATATAAAATGTATGAGTCTCTGTGATCAACAAGAAATCATCTTGGTCGTGTACTATGTTTGGGCAAAAGGAGTCTGTACCATCTTCCATAGCAAAGCTGAACTAAACTTTTCAAGACTGTGCAGGCTATTGAAAAACCCATAGTTATAGCTTTATCAAATTAAATTTTACCACATGGGCTCATCTACAACATGGGCAAGTCATTCTTTTTAAAAGGTAATCATCAAAAGGCATATTCAATAGCTAATTTGATTAACCAGGGATCAACAAAAGTCTGTAACAACTTCACTGTAACATTACCTTGCCTATATGTTAATTTACAAAAGAACTCTCTGAAAATTGGAAGTGATGCATCGGGTGGTATTCCCTGGCTGTTTAGGAACCGAATTCAAAAGTATGACTCTAAAAACATGGGAAGGGGGAAATCAACAAGATCTAACACATTGTCTGCCATTACTGTCTTATCTAGCAATGTCTACACAATACCCTCTTTAATTTTGACTGATTACAAAATGTTACTCACCTGATCACATACTTGCACATTTGACTTAATTGAAAATCCCCATGTAAAGTCCTAAATTAATTCTTAACAGTGTCTTTTGGGATGGTGCTGTAGACTAACTGTCAATCTGTCCATTGTTATAGTGGAGTGAAAGTGCCAGTATGGCATGGGGAAGGAACAGAAAACTGTGGAAACTGACATAGTTAATGCTGAGGAGTGAAAGGCCAGTGAGTTCTCATATGACAGAGTAACTGATGGCACAGAATGAAATTTAAGAGAATGTGCCACAGGAAGACGCAATAGAACTTTCTATTGAATGCCCGCGGGAAATGGAAAGCAAAAAAATGTGTCCTCTGTTTAGAAGAAAACTAGCTAAGAGAAGAGTTACTTGACTTAACAGAGACGGATAGACATATTGAGATCAATGAAAAGACTGCAGAAGGTCAATAAAACACAAACATTCAGAAGTTTGAAAAAAACAAATGATCACAATAATTAGGAATGTCCATAGAGATCCATGCAAGATAACAAGTAAACAGAATATATTACTGTGCAACTAAATTAATAACTGATAAAGTTTTACGACAAGAGCATAGGGTAGTGTGGAAGAAGAAGGGAAAAAATCAATTACCATCATGGAAGTATCGCATAGAGAAAACTATAAAGCAACTAAAACAAGAAGTGTCACTGTTAGAAGAGTATAAAAGAGGGAACAGATCAACAAAAATACTTAGTAAGATAGACGTGATAAAAGCAATATGCAGTATTAGAACAGATCAGGATCTATCATGCACTATCACAAATAACAAACTAAAAATCTCAGCACAAGTGGTAAAACTTAAAAAATATGCAGTAAGTAAAAAGGGAAAGTACAAATTAACCAAGTTATTGATGACCCAAAAAAGTTTTATAGAGAATTGTGAAACAAGGTAAAAGGAATTGAAAGAACAGCAAAAAAGAAGAAATAGATACATTTTGGAGGAATAGCTTATGAAGATCCTGTGGAACATAACAAAGATGCTAAATGGATAGAAGAAGTAAAAGAAAGAATAGGTACAGAATATGAAATGGGATGAAGTAGCAGCCAGAGAGATTGAAACAAAGTTAAGAAAAGCCTCCAGTTGGAAAACTCCAGGCCCAGATGCAGCACCTAACTTTTGGTTAAAAGTATTAAAATCTTCGCATGAAGATTTAGCAACAAATAAGAACTATTTATATGCATAGCTCGAACAGACACCAACCTGGTTATTAGCAGGAAAACAATGCTCCTACTTAAGAGTGAACCTGCAAGCTACCCTAAAAATTGTATACCAATAACTTGCCTTTTGATGAAGTATAAACTATACACTGGAACTGATACCGACATAGTCTATAGTCATTTAGAAGAAAACTCAACTATGGCAATAGAACAAAAGGGCAATAAAAGAAAGTCATATTAAAAAAAACAATCATTTGCTGTTAAATAAAGTCATAGTGGAGAACTAAAAAGGGGAAGAATTTAAGTATGGTAATTTGACTACAAAAAGCATTTGATAGTATGCCACACTCATGGATAAAGGAGTGCTTAAAAATGTATAATATACACCCTACACTGATCAACTACATTATATTGACCATGAAACAGTGGCAGACTACTTTGCAATTAAGCCATGATAAAGGAAAAATTATTATTCCAGGGATAAAATTTCAAAGAGGGTTATTCCAGGGTGACTGTCTGCCATAGCTTTACTTTGCCTTGCCCTTGACCCATTAAGCTGTCTACTTAACAGCTTAGGCCATGTCTATAATTTGACTCCTAGAAAACAACAAAGTGTAAAGACTTCTCATCTTCTCTTTGTCAATGATTTGAAACTGTATAGCTCATCAGATGAGGAAGTGAAATACAACTGCAAGTTGTCAAAACTTTTTCAGATAATATAATAATGCCATTGGGTTTTGATAATAAATGTGCAAAAGCAACCTTTAAAGCAGGAAAACTTCAGCACCAAGAAAACATCAGTTTGGGACAAGAATGTGATATAAAAGAACTTGAGCAAGAGGGACTGTATAAATATTTGTAAATTGATGAAGGAACAACAATAAAACATGAACAAATGTGAATAAAATTTAGTAAGGAGTACTTTTGAACACTTAAATTAATCATGAAAACAACGTTGACATCTAGGAACAAAATTCAAGCTATAAACCAATTTGCTCTTCTTGTCCTAACTTACAGTTTTGGAATGATTGATTGGCCCCAAAACATGTTGGATAGATTAGATAGGAAAGCAAGAAAGATGCTTCATGCTCACCAAATGGTTTAAATAAAAATTAGTGCATACCAAGATTATATATTCCTCGTTCCGAAGGAGGGATGGGCCTCCTTGAAATTGGTTACATGTACATTTCTGCAATTATGGGACTCCACACATATCTGATGACCTCAAAAGACCCAAATATAGTGAAAGTCTTGAAACATGAGGAGACTAAATCTAAGATGACTTCCCTGCTTAGGCTAGCAGAAGCATATCAGGGTCTAGCAGGAATGGAAATCAAACCGCAAGTGGATAAAAACCAGGCAACAACTGAATGTGCCAAAAAAAAACAAAACAAAAGAAAGAATATAAGGTGAAGTACCAGATGAGAAGGCAAGAAATGTAGAAAATGCATAAATATAGTTGCAAGCATAGAAAAGTTCTGGAAGAACCTCATGTTGATCAGGAACAAATGTAGGAATGGTTAAGGAGAGGCAAATTCAAACCAAGAGATGAAAGGTTAATATTAGCGGCACAAGATAGTGGGCTACATACACATTGGTTTACAAAGTCCATTGGACATGTGGGAGAAACAGATAAATGTAGGTTTTTTAAAACAGAAATGGAAACAGTTGCACACCTCATTGCTGGTTGCAGCCTACTAATGGCAGAAGGACTGTATACTGAAATGCATAATAATGAGTCGAGACTATTGCACTGGGGATTGTGCAAACATTATGGGATTGAAGTGGCTGAAAAACACTGGAAACAGGAACCACAAGACATCATAGAAAATCATGAAGTCTATATCACATGGGATCATCCGTTACCAACAGTTCAAAAAATTCTAGAAAACTGGATATAGTGGTCCAAGAAAAGAAGAGAAAAGTAGTATTGATCTTTGAAATTGCCACACCCAGTGACTACTACAGAGATACACAAAGTTATAAAATAGGATTTGCAAGCAGAAATGAAACCAATGTGGAAGAAAGATACCCAGATAGTTCCAATAGTAGTAGGAGTAATGGGTATTATAAAAAAGAGTCTACAATCATATTTAGATATGCTACCAATGTATGTAACTCCTTATGAAT
>NC_056734.1:296650421-296812921 GCF_019279795.1 Protopterus annectens | reverse complement strand
CAATTAGTTATACTCAGCAACAGATAACATCTTATCATGTTAATGAAAACTGAAATTTGTACAATTTTTGCAAGTGCATGAGGAATCAAGTTCGCTATTTATTTTATTTATTGCATTTGTTTACCAGGAAAGTCCACTGGGCCAGAAAGAAGCCCATTTTCAGTGGAAGCTTGGGGAGAAAAGCTCCACATGTAATTACATACAAAGAAAAGCTATGCACAATCCATACAGAGTATATAAGGTAGAGGTAGTACATTAAATAAAGTATCAACTGCATACTTTCCTTTGCTATATCATAAGCTGTGCAATATGTGACTGCTGCTTGTTACTGTTGATGTCAGGAACTTAGCCTGTGTCAGAACAGCAGCACTTGTTTTCATTGTTAAGGAATTTAACTAACTCCTCTTCAAAAGTGACTAAGTCCTGGACATTTCCAAATATTTTGAGTGTGAGAGTTTGTCTGCTGTTGCGACCTTTTGGAAAGCTTTTTCACCTATTGCTCAACTTTACTAAGTTTCCTTATTACAAGCCTTTTTTTATCCATAAATATTCTTCAATAGTTCATTTGTGATGAATATCAAATGCTGGCAGCAGAAAATGTTCTAACTAAAATAGCCTAAAACTGATCACATAAAATGTAATCATATACTGTCAATTCAAGATTTAACTGCGGTGGTGGTGCTGAGGTAGCATTGTCGCCTCACAGTAAGACGTTGTCCTGTTAGATTCTCAGCTAGAGTGTCTTCTGTGCGGAGACATGTGTGAATGGGCGTAACTTTTTTGAAGGTTGTGCATCAGGGCCGGCAACTCAGCAAGTAAAAATCATAAAATCAGCTCGTAAAAATCTACTGCCAATCATTAGCGGACCGGAGTTCCGCTGTGGTGACCCCTAACTGGGAAAAGCCAAAAGACACAACAACTCTTAAATATAAGTGAATAACAGTAAACACATACTCCAACTTATCCTCTTAAGTGATTTCATATATAAATATTGATGGAACCAGGCTTTAAATTTCCTTTGGGATTTACCCATGACTCACAGCTTGGGCATCCTATGCTCTTCCCATGATGTGTACATGTACCCACCCACGTGTATGCCTCTAGAGCACTGGCATCGCTTGTGTGGGAACACCTTGCCCATGTCCATAGTCTTATAGCCACTGGGAATGTACAAGCTACAGCTTACACAGGAGCAGCCATCAAAGTGGGACAATCATTCCCTCCCCTTATAGTTAACTGAAATGTGCTCTCCATTATCCATCACATTATACTACTGCAGACTTTGAATATGACTTACGATCTTGCTTATTCAAAAAATAAAAAATATAATCTGAAAGCATTAGCAAACAAATAAAAGAAGTGCAGTTCATGTCCAGTTTCTTCAATATCTTTGTGTTTTTCCTGTTTTTATTTTGCATACAACATGATATAGTGACATATTCAAACCATGTCAAGGAACGGAATTGGCAATGTGATAATTTGTGACAGTCATGTAGCTATCATTAAACATATATAGAATCATGAGTTACATAGCAACATTTATACATTAAATGCAATGCTTTACATTAAAACTTAGATACAGATATTTCTGTATTCTTAGCAAAATAAGATGAGCGATGACTGGGACTACAACAGGTGCTCTCATGCAAGTAGCTTGCAAAACACCTGCTCACTGCCACTTAGTCAAAGAATCAACTACTAGGATTCCCACTAGCCAAGTCTCCTATTTCTGCATACCTCTCCACATACCTAAAACTGTAAATCTACATAGCTATACCAGAACCTAAACGCTAACAGTAAAAATCCCACCCAGTTCCAAATCCAACTATTCAGTCCCTTGCTCTAAACCTTTACTCCCACCAACCTTAAACTAACTGATCACTCCCATAACCCAAAATTCTACTCCCCTCTGTAAACATAAATTCCACGTTCACTCTCTAAGACTAAAACTCCCCTCTTGCTCCCTAAACCTAAAATTCTCTTTATGCTCTTTGACCCTCTCACTCCCTCTCCCTATGACTAAAATCCTGCTCCCACTCCCTCCCAATAGACATCATATTCGAGTTTGAGTGTGACTTATCAGCCCACAGGAGCTACAGTTCACTCAAGTACTTGGCTTTGCGACAGTGTCTTGCGCATCTGTAGTGACCTCATTATGAGTAGAATGCCTTAAACAAAGTCCATACAGCTTTGACATATAAGAAGAACGATCAAAGCTGTCACAGAAAAGGCACTACCATAATTAACAATATTATTTATTTTGAAAAGGCTTAAAAAGAGATGACTACATCTTACATACCCATTGAGTTAGCAGCTGATGATTAAAGATCATCAGAATTTTAGTCTCTTGACATTGAAGAATTTTGTTTAGAATGTTTCCTAGTGGAGTGTCATTGTCATATTTCAAGTATTTTTATTCATTTCAGTGATTTGATACAACGATTCCCTGACCACTCTATGTCTAAACTCTGTGAAAAAATATGGCTACTTAAAAAACATCTCTTATAAAGACATTTAACATGAAATGTCTTATTTTGAGGAGATTTCTATTAAAATATAATAATAATTAATTTAAATGGATAAGATCCAGGAATTCTGAAACCAACAGAGAGAAATACTAATGATATTGTTTCAACAGTAAGACCACAGATTAAGGATGGTAGAACATTTAAAGAAAGAGAAAGACAGACTGGGTCTTCATTGAATAAAAATTATATTTTACTGAAGACCAACATCTGAAACTTTTTCGCATTACAAGAGAAAATTTATAGAGACACTTTTCTCAGAACTATGGTGACTAAGCTGTCAACTAAAAGGAAGGGATGTCTTCTGGCATAGAAAGAACTTGTATATCTTTTCCAAATCGCCAAAACCTAATGCTCCACTATGATCTATTATTGTCAAGTCCATTTTATTAACAGGTAAGTACTTGGTTTTGAAAAATACCAGGAATATTCCTCTAGTTAAACTTGGCAACAATTCAATGACTGGATCATGATTATGTAGCTATATCTATGGGGAAAAATCTGCCTACCTTTTATTTAGATTCTTAGACATAAAATATAAATTTTTCCCCTTCTTTATCCAGCTTAACTTGAAAATTGTGGTCTCTCAAGACCTAGTTTTCAATACACTAGAAGAAGCATTGAACTTTGCTCAGGAAAACAGCATAACTGATGTCCTTTGACTTACATAGATTGGAAATATTCTATTATATTCTTAAGAAACATTATGGTTCCGAAATATGGAAAGACTGTCACTGTATTAAAGAAGTCAAAACCTGATATAATCCGTACAAAGAAAAAAAGTTTTTCAATAAACATGGCTTTTTGTTCAAAGTATAATTTAAATATTTTCCCAGTGTTTTTTCTGTTTTACAGATTTTAGTGCAAGCAAGAAAATAGTAAATTATCTTTAGTTACGCTCTTGTCAAGTTAACACTGGTGTATAAATGTGACACAGCATCAGCAGGTGTTAAAGTGCTGCACATTTGCATGGACTTTCCACAGCTCAGCAGCAACGCATGGTGACACACAGAGTTAATAAATATCCACAACAAGACAGGCAGTGCTTTTGTGCAGCTAGCTGTATTCTGAGGTATATGAATGAGCTACACAGTCCATGATGTAAATGCCTATCACATCTCATTAATCTTGTGAGAAGCAAAAACATGAATTCACACACAAATGCATACCAAAAATATATATGCATAGAAGTTATACTGTGTATGCTATTGCAGTACTTACGGACACAGCTATTTGCCAGTAAGGGCTGTAGCTATAAAGTTATATAGCCATACAGTATACACAAGTGTAGTACATACACATCGGATGCATTAAAGTGGAGTACAAGGGTACATAGGAGAAGAAGGAAAAAGGGCAAGGCAGCAAGTAGATGAGCACAGAAGGAGAGTTTCTTCTTGGTGAAGATATGACCCCATTTTACCTTCAAAAAGAGAGAAAGGAAGAGAAGGTAGTAAGGAAAATAAAGGAAAGAAAGGGGTTAGAATAGTATGCTGGGGTAGGCTGACAGACACAGAAGACCACAAACAAGCAACGATGGATGTGTAGGTGCTAGGACTGGAAGATATGGATAGAGAAATTGTGATTGGGTGATGTAGCAAAGCAGGGGGTATAGGGAGTGATACAAGATGAAGCATCATGGGGAGGTATTATGGGGAGTGACAAAAGATGAGGCATCATGGGGAGATGTAACAATGCTGCAGGTAAGGGGAGTGATACAAGACACAGTGTTATGGGGAGATGTAATAAAGAAGATGGTATGGGGATTGACACAAGATAAAGCATCATGGGTTAATGTAACAAAGCAGAGGGTATGGGACCTGACACAAGACGAAGCATCATGGGGAGATGTAACAAAGCAGAGGGTATGGGGAGAGACACAAGACAAAGGGTCACAGGGAGAAGTAACAAAGCAGAAGGTATGGGGAGTGACGTAAGACAAAGCGTCATGGGGAGACATAGCAAAGCAGAAAGTGTGGGAAATGACACAAGACGATGTGTCATGGGGAGATGTAACAATACAGAGGGTATGGAGAATGACACAAGATGAAGCATCATCGAGAGATGTAACAATGCAGAGGGTATGGTGAGTGACACAAGACACAGTGTCATAGGGATATTTAACAATGCAGAGGATATGGGGAGTGACACAAGTGAAGTGCCTAGTTCATAGTTCAGGATTGAGAGGATTATGTGCAGCAACTTTCCTCTGCTGTATTGGTCTTCAGCAGCATTACTGTTGTCTATCACCACATGATGGGCTAAGCAAGCAGGTTGTGTGGACACACCCTTCCCTGTTGGCTCAAAAGTTGGACTGCCTAGGTAAATGAATCTGCTATCCACTGCAGACATTGGGACCATACCCCTTTCCACTGGTCATCTGGAGCAGCTACCACCCCTCTTAGCTCTGGCTTGGCCACTTCAGGCAATGGAGGTCGAAATCAGGGATACCTGCAAGTCAGATGCTAAGACCCATTTGGCAAGGCAATATCAGCATCGTCACCACCATAATTTTCAGCAGGAGTCACAGCAGGGCCACAGCACAGTGTAGAAACTCGCTAAGTAAATCTATTTTCCAAACTGCTCTGAATAGACATGGTTGGACATTTGCCATAAGTAAGTCTGTCCTGCCACTTGGCATAATATTTAAAACTCGGCTTAGCATTAGTGAGTAGAACCAGTTGCCACTGGTTGTTAATCTGTTTTTCCTCTTAATGTAGGTGACAAATTTACTATACTTTCTGCTTCTGCTCAGTGAAAAATACCATATCAGGGAACTATGTCAGGTGTTAGATATTAGAATATCAAATCCAAGACACAATACCATAAATATGTCTCAAGCACTGTAATAGTGTATCTGTGGAGCAGGTAAATGTGTGATCCTGGGCATATCTTTATTTACTTACCAGAAAATGTCCCAGTTGCACATAAGGACATTCCAGGTAATGTGCAGACATCCTGCGATGGTATATCATAACTCACCCATCACAGGTCCCTGAAGAAACCCACAATAAATCCAAATGGCATAGGTTCATAGGTAAGCACTAGGCTAGCTGTTCTTGTGGGGCATTTTAAGCCTGGCTGATTTCCCTTTTTGTGCCTGAACTAGCCTACCCTTTTTGGTTACAGACTGGTCTTACCCATCCTATAGTTAATAATTATTTATAACACTAACATACCTCTCAAATTTTCAGATTTTTGTATAATGTCCGGATTATATCCAGATAATTGTCCTAATATTTTTGGAGTGTTCCTTACAAAATTTGTCGAATTGAGGACTGAAGTCACTAAATAATGATGTACATCTGAATTTCAGTCTTCATACCCTTCAGGAAATGAATGCTAATATATATCCTGCTATTTGATCAACTTTCTAAGTTTATATTAGTAATATTTAAAATATGTCCCCTTAATTTGGTTTTTGCCCCCCCCCCCCCGCACACTATTTTAGAGTATGGCCAGATTTCTTGTGCAAAGATGTTAAGAGATATGCACTAATAAGAGTAACTGGGATCATGCCATAGATAATATGAGGATACCCATTCCTTGGATAAAGCATTTAAGAGCTACCTCTATCAATTATTAGCACAGGTAGGCAGTCCTGGGGTAAACTTTCTGTTTCCCATTCATAGATCCAAGTTGGCTTGAATATGGACAAGGGTTAAGTTTGTTTTACACTAAATTGAATCCAAAATACAATGAAATAGCACCATCTTGTGGAAATTAAATTAAATGCATGTTCATCTTGTTAAAAGATAAATACATATATTATTATTAAAATAAACTGTAAAATGATTGCATATATAATATAAAAAATTATTTAAAAATATAAATATAAATATTATAATAATAACACACTATAATTTACCTGATCTCAATTTCAGCACAGGTTTCAAGGATAACATTTCATTTAAACCAGGGGCAGAACATGCATCAAAAATAATTTGCCAGTATAGCTTCCTATACTCCAACCGAGTCTCCCAAGGCCATCCTCTGGGGTCTCGTGGGACTACTTCTATGACAAAAAACTGAAATTTAGCTTTGCCACAATTGTTTTGATGTTTAAACAGAGCATTATTATCTTTTCTTTTCCTTATCTCGTATAAATGCTTGTAAATTCTCTCCCTCAATTTCCTCTCGGTCTTGCCAATGTAAAAAGAGTCACAGATTTCACATGCAGTAATATAAATCACTCCTGTGGTATTACAGTTTTCAAAACCTTAGAAATATACTTGTTCCTCTTTTTCAAAAGAATAGAATCACCTTCCTTGATGTTAATGCAATATGGGCAATGCCCGCATTTTCGTGTCCCTTTTTTATTATTGTTATTAGTGGGGTTAAAGAAGTTTGTCCCTTCCAATATATTCTTGATGTTACGTCCCTTCCTATATACACATTTAAATGGATTTTCAAAGATATGATTTAAATCAGACAAACTAGAAATTTTTTTCCATTCTTTACTAAGAATACTTCTCACCAGATTACTCTCCCCGTCAAAAGTGGTAAACATGGCAGAATGAAAACCTTTTTCTAAAGTTGTGGCAATAGCAGTGTTTGCCTCAATATTTTGTACTTCCAATGTAGGTAGGGGTACACCCAAAATTGGAGCAAATCTTCCTGCTCTTCCTTCCTTAACCTCTACAATAACTGAAGTTAGGAGATCTATTGGGTACCCCCTTGCTCCAAACATATTCTTAATAAATTCACATTCAATATTAAAATCCAGATCATCTGACGTCATCCTACTGGCTCTCACCAACTGACCTTTAACTATTGCTCTTTTTTGAAAATGTGGGTGAGAGCTTGTATAATGCAAGTAAGCATTAGAAAACGTATCTTTTCTAAAAAATTTTGATTTAAAACCTTCCCCCATTCTCTGTATATTCACATCTCAAAAACACAATTCAACTTTGTCTACTTTATATGTGAATTTAAAAAAAATTAGTTGTATTTGAAATATAATCAAAAAATTCCATGAATTTTTCCAGACTATTGTTTCAAAAAAGACAAACATCATCCAGGAAGCACCCATAGTAGTTCCAGTTTTGTTTAAAATTAGAATTGTGAACAAATTTTTCTTCCCAATACAATGATGTTGGCATATGTAGGTGCACAATGGGCACCGATAGCTACGCCTTTAGATTGTCTAAAATATTCCCCTTGGAAGAATATAAAATTATTGTTTAAAATCAGTTTCATTAAAACAAGGCATGTACGAAATACCTTAAAAGAGATATTATTCTTGCTTCCCAAAAACGCTTCAAACCAAACTAAACCTATCTTGTGAGGAATACACATAAAAAGGTCCACGACATCCAAAGTGATAAAACTAGAGGTGTCAACCTGATTAGAATTATTAATATGCCTTAAAAAATCCCAAGAATCCTATAACACATTAGGATGTTCCATCACCAAGTTCTTGAGATGTACATCTACATATTTTGCAGTGGAGCAGTAATAGAACCCTCCGCAGATACAATAGGTCTGAGAGGAGGGTCATCAGGATTTTTGTGGACCTTTGGTATACCAAAAATACAAGGCACTTTGGGTTGTTCAACATGTAAATAATTATATGTTTCCAGATCAATAAGCCCCTCCTAAACTAAATCATTCAAACAGAGGGAAAGTTTTTTTATAAGCAATATGAATTTCATTCATAAACACTCTCTCATAGGTATATTGGTCATTTAACAGATCAAACATTTTTGCCTCATAATTAATATAATCCATAACCCCCCCCCCCCCTTATCAGGCTTCATGGTTCTAAGATTTTTATTCTCTCTACATAAACTGAATGTATGCATTTCTTCCGTAGAAAGGTTTGGAGTAACCTTGTTGTACTTAAGTTTATCTCTTAGCTCCTTTTCAACCAAAATCTAAAAATTCCTAAGATGGGGGTGAAGGGGCAAATTAAACGTAGTCTTCTTTGTTAAAACAGCAGTATTTTTTCTTATATTACCATTAAAAAATACTTCTAATTTTTTCTGCCTAATAAAAAGTTTAAAATCCACTAATAACTTCACTATATTGGCCTTAACGTTAGGAATAAAAGTAAAACCTTTAGTAAATAAGTTGAAATTACCCTTAGTAATGGGAGTAAGGGTATAATTAAAATGTGAAAACCATTGTAACTAAACATACATTTATTAATCACTATTTCATCTGAAGGAATTACCTCCATGGTGCCCTTCGACCCCTCTGGTTCTGATATCCATACCTGTATTCTACTGGGTCCTTGTTCTTGAGTCTCTCTGATCTCCTTGGGGAGGAAAACTCTAAAGGGTCAAAAGGGTCTAAAGGTTTTTGTGCTTATTTATTAAAGCAGTTGTCCATTTTGCTGAGCTCTGTGTGTGCCTTACTTTAGGTTTACTTTTATTAAATAACCACACTTTTATAAGCTGTTTAAAGTACACTGCTGTATCTATATATTTATATTTGTTTGTGGTAGCATTTCCTTTCTTTTAAGTTGGTTTGTGGTAGCATTTTATTCTGGACAATCCTTTACCATGCTTTTACATTAGGAAAACTGTGATTATTCATCTAGTGGCAGTAGGTGTTTGCCTGGTCTGTCTGAGTGGAGAAGCACACAAAAGGACTGTATGTATTTTTTTTTTTTGCACTTCACTTATGTATATACTGTGACTGTACTTTAGCAGTTTCAAAAAAAAGTACTGTCTGCTGCTACTTTTAGTAGTTAATTCCATTGTATTACATTGTATCTGTTACTTCTAGGGCTTTGGTTACACTTGGGCTCCAAACCAGCTAGTATACATTAAGAAGGTGTTTTTCTGCACCCTTGTGGCAAACGTGTGCTGCTCTAACCTGTTGAGTTAGGCATTGCTGGTGGAAGACTTATTGTGCACCTTTCTGATTGGTAGTTAGCTTAAACTTGTTTCTCTTTGCTTGTATTTAAGCCTCACATTTGTGTAGTGCTGCTCTTTGGGCAGCAGAGGTTAGCAGTGCCCTGTATAGATGAAAAAGTCTAGAAGCTCAGTTTTCCCTTAAACAGCTGTCAGTGAAACCCTTCCGAGCTTTTCTGCTGCTCTAGGAGCAAGTCAGTTGCACACTGAGCAGTCTTGCCTTATTGATCATCATTACCCTACACAAAATATAGGTCCCTCTTGTTGTCCCAGCACTACATGCACAGTTCTGTCAAGTTAACCCATTCTCTTCCCTAATAAAACATACAGTAAGAACCTGCTATCATGAATGGGCAGTTTCCTGTCATCTCTCTGGCCAGCCTGATAGACATGGGCAACCTGAGGCAATGTAGCAATTGTCTCATGTATAATGACAACCTCTTACTCCTGAAAAAAAAAACACTGTATGTGAGAGATGTAGTTCCACTATGAAATTGGAGGCAAGATTCTCTCATGAAGAGACTAATTGAATGCCAAACAGGTTTTCAGCACACACAAACTTCCACACTAAATAAGGGCATGACACATAAACCCACACATGTGGAGGCACTCACTAGGAACTTTTTTATAACATTATTAATTACATGCAGTATATTACATTCATGTGCTTGCCTCATGCGTGGTTCAACATATCACATCAGCAGATGGCTACTTTAATTTCCTGCTCTTTCCCTACCCACTTGTTTTCCATTTGGGTTTGCCCCATTCTTCCTCCCGTTATGATTTTCACTCTTATATTCTCCATGTTCAGGAGCTTCTTTTGAAATTCATGTTTTCATACTCTTTTTGTCCCCTTCCTGTTATGCTTGAAGATTGCTTTAACTTCAGTATTTAGCAGTCTGACAATATTATATTTTCATTCTTTCCAGATACATTCCTCTTTCTTTCATGAATTCTCATGTATGCTCTTTTTCCTTCTGAAATCTCTAACCACAAATTGTCTATGTCTGCTTCAAGATCTTTTGTGCCCAAACATAGTCACAGAACATATGCATAATTTCTGCCTCTTCCATCCTGACATATCCAGGATCTGCTATTCTCCTTTCTGCCTTCTGTTATCACTCTCACTGCCTGAACTGTCTTTTGCCAGTATCCTACAGCTCCTTCCATCCCTTCTTCTTATTCCAGTTCATTCTTGTTTGCATTCTCTGTTCTTGAATCTTGTCCCTGCTTACTCTTAATCCTTCATAGATATGTTTGGTGGGTCTGTATTAGAAGATCAAAACTACAAAAGAGCCAAACACTCTTTAACTGTACAATAATACCCCAAACTACACAATATTGAACGTACGGAACAGCAATTTTTTTCCCAGGGAAAAAAATCACTGCTCCAAAAAAAAAAAAAAAATCCAAAGACAAAATAAAATGGGGGGTCTCAGCCCCTAAATTCCTCTATGTGGGGGGCTGTGGCCTCCACACACCCCTACTTAAATATACCAACTCTGAGATTGCACCACAGTGGATTAAATAGCAAAGTCCCGACAACGGCCCAGTGATTTTTTTTCCATAAGAAAAAAATCGCTGTTCCATACCTTTGATATTGTGTGGTTTCAAGTATTAGCACTCGATTAAAGAGCATTCGCTCTTTTGAAGTTCTGATTTTCTAATATAACCCATGTTTGGTCTTTTGCCTCCTAAACCTCATCCATTTTCTTCAGAGTACCATCCTCTCTCCTTTTGCTCTCCCTTCTTCGCTGTTGCTTTCTCCTGTTTCTCTCCCTGTATTCTTGTTCCTGCCTCTCTGACTACCAAATAGTTCCACCACTGGGCTTCTGATATTCTGTATCTCTGTATTAGCTCCTCCATTGTTTGAAATCTTTCCCTGACATTCTTTTCTCTATATACCAACTCTTCCTCATAAGTTATTCTACTTGTCCTCCATATTTGTTTCATTGTCTCTAGCCTTCTTTTCTCCATAGTTGCTTTGAAGTCCCCTTTACCCCACTTCATGTATCTCTTCTTTTAGTGCTGCTTCATTCATGTCATTTAGTAAGCTTCCCCATGTCACCCACCCCCTTATTGTCTTTTACTTACCTATATCTACATTCATCCAGTGAATGATATTACATGTCAGTGCAAATTTTGGGATGTGTAGCAGGCCCAGCCCCACTTTTTCCAAGTCATTCTCATTCTTACTACCCTCTTTGTCTCTTTTCTCCTTTTTTTTACTGACCCAGTCATCCATCCCAGTTATCTATGACTTTTTGCATCTACTATGGCCTTTTGTTTCTAGGGCCTGTTTGCATTTTGTGGAGAAGGAGGAGTATTATCACCCTTGCTGTACAGTATGTGCTATGTTTTCTCCAACTTCCATTATGTAGATCAGTGTGTGTGATATACCTTTTAGAAGCTTTCCAGTGAGTCAGCAAATGCATATAAGTACTGAGCACGTGCAAACTAAAGTGTCATTTTGAGTGAGCACCCAGAGAGTGAGCATGCAAGTATGTAGTCAGTTAGTTAGATAGTTCATTTAAGTTCAGTGTTCTTGCCCTTCATCCTAATGTATTTGTATAAAAGAAAGTACTTTAAGGAACACCCAATCCTCAACATCTTAATGCACATAAGAAGATCAACATGCTATCAGAATGGGATCCAGAGTTATAGCCATGAAGCAACCAGTTAAAGTGGGAGGAATATACAGGAGTGGATCATCCCTACTGCACAAACAGGTCAGAAACAAATTCTTATTAAAATAAATGTTCAAAACTGTGGCACATTCAGAAAATATTCAAAATAATTATGAAAATGTTTGAAACAATATCTGAATCACATAAAATGTACAAAAAAGGGAAAATGACAGTATTTTTTTGCTATATGCTACTTTTTCATATTAACTAAAGCTATTCAAAATATCTGGAGTTTGCTAGTGTGTGTATTATTACAGTGCAGTTATTTCTCAAAGTACAGTCATTTCAAAGAATATTTCACAAAGTACAGTATTATAGAGAGCTTATTGTGCATTTGAATATTATTACAAGAACCTGGTGTGTGTGAATGTTTGTACATAATTACAAGGGTCAGGATTGATTGTGTTTTACTATAATCTGTGGGCATGGCAGAAGGTTTTCGAAGACCCAGACTGCTTGTGTTTGATAAGAGCATTGCAGAAAACTGGAGACTGTTTGAGCAGGCTGCTTTTTCTGACAAACACGCACATACAAAAGCTTTTATTCTTCTTAATTTGGCTGGTTTATAGGCCATTGAAAAAAGTGTTCATTTGTGTATGCACCTGCTGTGTTTGCAGCGGAGGAGGAAGACTGCCACATAATGGTACTGGCTGAAATAAGGGAATACCCAGAGTGCTTAAAACATCAATTTAGAGAAATGTGTAACCCCCAAATGAATGTTATAATGGAAAGGCACTTATTTTACACAAGGGATTAAAAGCCTGATAAAACTTTTGCAGCATATATAACTGACTTGAGAAACAAGGCTAAAACATGCAGATTTGGTGATTTGAGAGGCATTAAACGAAAAAAGTGAAGTGAGGCACCAAAAGGTATTTTCCGTTTTCTGACGGACCTGCATTGTGATTTGAGAGATGAGTTGATAAAGGACAGGCTTTTGTGTAGTACTAATAATGACACAGTGAGAAAGATTTTGCTTCAAGAAGTGATTTAATTCTAAATAAAGTCATTGAGATTTGCCAGATATATGAGCTTACAGAAGAGCACACAAGTATGCTTACAAATGATAATAGTTGTGGAAGGCTAAGTTACAAAGTTCATGCTGATAGTATGCAGCTCGTAGTTAAAAAAAAAACAGGCATAAACACATGGCAGCTAGTGCAGGCCCTGTAACAGTCCCTGGAAAACCCTGGGTTTTTCCAGAAAATTTCATAACATGCTCAGTGAAGCATAAGGGTGAGTCAGCAAAGTCAAAGCATGTGCCCCCACCAAGCTTTATAGTCAACTGTCGTAATTGTGGTGGAAATTATAAACCAAAAAGAGAAAAGTGCTTAGCTTTTGGTTAGCAGTGTCATTCTTGCAATAAGTGGAATCATTTAAAAAGGTTTTATAAATCAAATAAGGCACATTCTTTTATTAATAATGGTATTCCAAGAGGCAAGTTGATCAATTAGAAAGCTGTGACCTACTTTTTATGTTGATGTTGTGTCTGTCCTTGGTGAAACAATCAATGCAGTAGATTTGCTGGCAAAGAATGATACCTTTTGAACTGTTTGGAGTAATGGGAGTCTCGTAGATCTCAGAGTAGATACTGGCTCAAAGTGCAATGTTATGTCAGCAGAAACATTTGCTAGAGTAAAAGCTGCAAAACAACTTGATTTGACAAAGTGTATGAAGCTTGTTGTTTATGGTGGTGAAGAAATTTGAACCAAAGGCTCAGTAGTGCTTTCATGTTATTCTGCTGGGAACAGCTGTGACTTACAATTTTTTTGTAGTCAAGAGACATGTGCAGTCATTATTAGGCCTTAAAGATAGTTTGAAAATGGGACTGCTTTAATTTAATAAAGAAGTTCACCATGTAAGCCTGCATGACAACACCTCAAATTTTGCCCAAACTATTTTTTCTGAGTATGCTGATATTTTTGCAGACAAACTAGGCATCTACCAAGTTTGTACTCTATGAAGTTGACCCAGAGATCAGCTCAGTTATCAGACCAGCATGGAAAGTTGCAGTAGTTATGCAGAACAGAGTCAAAGCCGAGTTAGACAAAATGGTGCAGCTAGGAGTAATTTGTCAAGTAGAAGAACCTACTGAATGGGTATCCTCCATGGTAGTTTCTCATAAGAAAATCTCAGATTATATCAGAATATGTATTTATCCAAGAGATTTGAAAAAAACCATTATAAAGGCCTCATCATCCAATGCACACAGTCCAAGAGGTTGCTGCCCTCATGCCAAACACCACTGTTTTTTTTCTGTCTTAAATGCAAAGAGTTCCTTTTGGCAAATTTTGCTTGACCAAAAATCTTCATTGCTAATCACATTTGGTAAGCCATTTGGAAGATACAGATTTCTGAGAATGCCATTTGGAATAAGTTCTGCCAGTGAAGTCTTTCACTGTGTAATGGAGCAAAGTTTTTCAGCTATCCATGTGCTATTATAGTAGATGGTGAAGCCAAACATGACATAAACCTTAAGAAAGTTCTGGAAAGAGCACATCAAGTGAATCTTAAGCTGAATCCTCAGAAGTGCAAATTCAGACTATGAGAAGTTACTTATGTTGGTCACTTGTTTACCAGTTTTGGTTTATGACCAGATCCTTCCAAGCAAACAGCCATTTTCAAGATCCCAGCTCCAGACAATGTCCAAGCCCTACAATGTTTTATTGGCATGGTCAACTATCTAGACAAGTTCATTTCACATTTAAGGCAACATTCAGCACCGCTCAGAGAGCTGTCACACAAAGATATAACTTGATTGTGGTCAGAACAGCACCAAAGTTCTGAAATAGAAAATTGCTAATCCAGCAACTCTCATCTACTATGATGTTCACAATCCAGTAAACCTTTCCTGTGATGCTTCTAAGTTTGGTCTAGGTGCAGTCATTCTTTGAGAGGGTAGACTAGTAGACTATTCATTGAGAACTCTTACCAAAACAAGATGCAGTATACCCAGATTGAGAAAGAGCTTTTGTCAATTGTGTTTGCATGTTCGAACTTCCATGATTATATTTATTGTGGACCTATACAGATCAAAACTGACCACCAACCTCTTGTTACTATTTTGAGAAAGCTTATGCATACAACTCCAGCTAGACTGCAATGCAAGATGCTCAAATTGCAAAAGTAGAATTTCAATCTTGTCAACACAAAAGGCAAACTCCTTTATCTCGCTGATCCTTTATCCAGATCACCCAGAAAAAAAACACAGAATAGCATAACAATGAGCAACTTGAGTTTGAGGTCATGGAAGTGAGAATATTTTCTTCCACATGTCTTGATGAGTTCAGAACTCACACAGCTTCAGATCTAATTCTCCAGAAGCTAAACCTCTTTATCAGTTGAGGATGGCCGTCAAAGCAATCTTGTTTACTAGCAGAAGTGCAACTATATTTTCCATACAGAGGTAAGATTTTGTCAGACAATGGTATTATCATGAAAGGTCTTAAAGTGATTGCTCCAAAATCCTTGCAACAAGAGTATATTAAGATCTTGCATTGTGGCCACTACCAAAAGAAGGGTGAGAGATGTAGTATTTTGGCCTTCTATGTCAAAAGATATTCAGAAAGTACTTTCATCTTGTTCAGTATGTAACAGTACAAATCCACATCAGCAGAAAGAACCACTTCAGTTAAGCTAGATTCCTGAACTACCTTGGTCGACTGTAGCCACAGATATCTTTGAGTGTAATGGTCAGCATTACTTAGTGTTAGTGGACTCTTATTCAAATTGATATGAGATTGACCTACTTCCCAACCTAATGTCCAGTACTGTCATTACTAAGATGAAGTGACATTTTTCTGTCCATAGTAGTCCGCACAGAGTTATTTCTGACAATGGTGCACAGTTTACAAGTCAGCAGTTCAAGAAACTTGCAGAAGAGTGGTTTGTTTATATTATGTGTAGTCCTGAATACCCTCAGTCAAATGGCTTGGCTGAACGTGCAGTTCAAAGTGTAAAACAGCTTTTAGAGAAATTCAGACATGACAATACCAATTTTTTTGTGTGTGTGTTAAATCTCAGAAACATCCCTTGTGGGAAACATTGTGGTTCGCCTACCCAGAGATTTATGTCAAAAGACAACCCAAAACCACACTACCAATCAGTAGTAATTTATTGGTTCCATGTGCCAAAAACAACAAAGCAGTAAAAGCCTAACTGCTGAAAAAGTGTTTGTCCCAGAAGTCCTAATATGATAAAACCATCAAACCACTCAGTTCACTGAAAAAAGGGGAGACAGTGAGGCTGCAGACATCAAAAAGTTTTGATCACGTTGGATTTGTGAAAATTGTGCTTCAACAGCTGAGATCTTACATTGTGGAATCACAAGGAGTGGAATTCCGGTGAAATTCCGGTGAAATCGGAAGCATTTGTTACCAGTGTCTGAACCAGTATTACAGTATCTTGCCTGTGACAAAGACTCTAGTTCTCAGAGTGACTTGTCCAGTGTTCATTTTCCGGAGAACATTCCATCAGCAATCCCTGTTCATGAGAAAATCCTTGAAACTCCTCAAATAGAACATTCCCCAATATCTGTCCCTGTTGCTAAACCCAATTCTAACTATTATGTCATGAGATCAGGTCACATCTTGAAACCTAGTTTCAGATACACGGTATCCTGGACATGACTGTTGTTTTTCTTTATTAGTGCCTGTATAATTGCATGCCTATTAAGATGTCACTGTTTACATGAGACAGCTCAGTAAAGAGGGAGGATATAGATCAGAGTGTGTGATATACCGTTAAGAAGCTTTCCAGTGAGTCAGCACATGCATATAAGTACTGAGCACATGCAAGCTAGAGTGCCGTTTTGAGTCAGCAGCCAGAGTGTGAGCATGCAAGTATGTAATGAGTCAGTTAGTTAGTTTGTTTAAGTTTAATGTTCCTGCCATCCATCCTGATGCATTTGTATACAATAAACTACTTAAATGGACACCCAAGCCTCAACATCTTAATGCACATAAGAAGATCAACACATTAGTATTTTCTCTGTTGTCACTCTCTTACCATGTTTCCCATGTAAAGGCCTAAGTGCATGGGGAACTCTGACTATTTTATCTGTTCCTCCTCTCCCTTCCCTTTTCCCAAATTTTAGTACCAATGACTTTTTGTTGTTGCACAGGAGTCCTGCTACTTCCTTAAATGTCTCAGATGTCTTCCTTTCCCTAAGCTTCCTACCACTGTCTTTTTGTTGATACAGCAAGTGCTTAAACCTCTGGAAAGTCTCTCTTATAATTCCCATTGATGCATCCACATCATCTGACATTAATATGCAGTCATCTGCACATAACAATAACTAACATTTTATCCCCTGCTTTTCTTCAAGCATTACTAAATTGTGTTTGACTTTCTCTTTCAGCTCCTTAATTACAAGCATGGACAGGTCTGGGGATAGTGAGTGCCCTTGTCTGGTCCACCTCTGTCTTTCTGTCCTCTTTTACTCCTCCAATTATGAGAATTTCAGTTTATGGGTCTTAGTATACAAAATGTTTCAAATATATGAACTTTTCCCTACCTGCCTTTGCTGTAGTGTCTTTCACAGAAAATCTCACCCCAACACATCACATCAAAGACCATTTGCAGGTCAAAGACCGCATCTCGCTTTTTCCTTTGTGCTTTTATTCCACCAGTTGTTTCTGCCTTCATTCTGCCTTCATTCCTTTCATAAAGCCGTTTTGTCCTGGCTGTATTATTTTTGGAACTAATCCCGCCATCCTCCTTGCCAATACCATTTTCCAAAATTGTGCTATCTTAATATATCAAAGAGATAGGCTTATAATTTCCCACTTCCTCTTATTCTTCACCCCATTTATGTATCTTGGTTACCCTGTCTCGTCATATTGATAGATATTTTAGCTGAGTCCTGTATTCTCCTGTATTCCTCCTCTAGGACCTGTCACGTTTGCTCCCACTCCCATCTATAGACCTCTAGGGGAAGTTCGTCTGTCCTTGCAGCCTCAGTCTCCTTCATCATGTATATCGCTTTCCTTATCTCATCCTTTGTCACCTCTGCATATATCATGTTTCTTTGCTCATGTTCCAGTACATATCACTCTACATTCTTTTCCTAGTTCCATTCTGAGACTTCTGTTCTTTCCTGTTGTTGTGAATCTCCCTGTAGTACTCATAATCTTTCTTGTCCTCTTCTAAATATTCTCAGTCTCTTCCCCTTATACTCTGTACCCTTCTTTCTCTGTCTCTCTTTCTCTGCCTAGTTCTTCTTGTATTTTTGGATAGCTGTTTTCCTTGTGCCTCCTTCACTATCCTCCAGTAGCCCATGTAGTACCATTGTTGAATCTCTTGTTAGATAACAATTTTACACTATAATGCTATTTCCATTACTTTTTCAGTGATCTGCAGTATTCCCTTTCTACTTTCATGTCTTCTAGCTTCCTTCTGTGTAATATCTATGTCTGTCCAGCTCCATAACCACCCTCCCTTCAAACTTTCTCTTGTTTTATTCCATACTCATCAGTTTTCCCTTGAAATTGACCTTGTCTGTATCCCACCAGCTTTCTTCTAGTGTGTTCCTGTCTTTTATATTTTCCTGTATTAGTTCTTGCTATGTTTCCTTGTCCTTTGTCTCCTTCCATCTATGGCAGGCCCATCCACATCCCTTCTCAATGTATTCTGTTATCACATGGTATTTTTCAGAAGTCATAAGAAGCAAGGCAAATACAAGCTATTATTCTGCTCTTATTCTATCATTAAAGCAAGGGGGGAAAAAAGCTGTGTACCATGAATTCTATTTCCTTGTTTGTGTTTTGTGACATTTGCCATGTTTATTGCACATACTTTGCCTTGGAAACTATTACTTTAACCACAGGATATGTGTTGCTTTAATCTGTTTATCTATCTGTCTATCTGTCTACATCTATGCATGCATATCTATATCTATATCTATATACATATCTATATATATCTTCATCTACATCTATGTATCTCACTATATATATATATATATATATATATATATATATATATATATATATATATATATATATACACATATACAGAGAGAGCGAGAGAGAGGGGAAATATATATATATATATATATATATTTTTTTTTATTTATTTATATGAGTAAAGGAAGCATTGTGCCTATAATTTTGAGGCAGGGTAAGTTTCCCAGTCTATACAGGTGTACTCAAAGTCACTCATGAATAGGGAGTTTGGTTGGATGGTAAGCGAGTGTAGTAGTTTTAGGTAAGAGTTGTGAGATTATAGGGCCATAGTCTGTGACCTGGAGCTAGCCATGATATGGTGCGGGACCTTATCTATGATGACTTGAATGGGAATAAGCTCCATGGTATCATCCTATTTAACCAAACTGGAGGCAAGTTTGTTACTAACATAGATCAAGACACCTCCACCTTTGGCATCAACCTGCGATGCTGTTGGTTTAAATATGTGGAAGGCTATGCAGGCTTGGGCCACCAAAGTTTTTTCTATTGCTTTAAACCAAGTCTTTGTCACAGCACAGAGGCAGGAGGGATTGAAGAGTATAAATTTTTTTGTTTAGGCTGCTAGCATTGAGCAGTAACACCTTAAGGTTGCTTGGAGACTTTTTCACTATGTTGGTAGTTTTGCCTTTTGCCTTTTTGGCATTGCCTGAAAAAGGCTTTAACATGGCGGACAACGTTTAGGACATATCTGAAACCCTAGGGGGATATGTGCATTCCATCCTTATCAAAGCAAAGTGATCCGTTGAACACATCCTCTTATGCTGACAGATATTGGATCTCCATCGAATGACACCAGAAACTAAGCCAGTTATTAAAATTAATAATTTTTATTTTCATACAATGGCATCATCCTTGGTGAAGGTGAAATGCTGCTCAGTGCAAGGCCCGTACCTATATGTGGCACATATTACAAGAGATCCATTATGTCTAGTTTCATATAGTTCAGTGAGGTACATCTCATGTCATTTACACCCGCATAGACTATGATAGAATCATATAGGTACCTGGAGTACAGCAACATGAATGAGGGCTTGACATGGTGGATCCCAGCTCCAGAGACGCAACTAACCATTATCTTCTCCTTGTCTAACCTGGCGAGTGGGGCATCTGTGTGTCACACAATCGAGTCCCCAATGACAAAAGTATTAGGTAAAGTATATGCTTTCCTTATGGGCTTTGCTCTCAGGGGGCCATAGGGTGTAATCTTTTGTGAGATGTTTGGTGTTGCTTTTGGTCTGTGTTTTAGTGATTGCTGAAGATCAGTGTTGCTGTTAGGTGGCTTTGGAAGTCTTTGAGATATGGAAAGGTTTATTTTAAGCACCTCTGCATAAGACAATCTGTGGCTGTAGTGAATGTTGTGTGTGGGAGATGTAGTGTGGGTATTCCTGAAAACTTTGTTTGTATGCAAGATTTTTGAATCCAAGGAAGCTGTGTTTCTCTTGCATATGGTGTTATTTTCTTTAATGGTCAACTGGCTGTCTTAGAACATGAGACAATTGCAACATTGCCTTAGGATGCCCAAATCTACCTAGAAGGTCATGGAGGCATTTGGAAATGGCATATCTATGTTATCTGGTCCTGCATTGGGGTGGGCTATTTAGGTTTTAACAGAGGTCTCTTAGGATAGTTTCTGGGGTTGCAAGTAATCTGTTATATAGTACTAGGACATGCTAGTGCATTATTTTATGTGTAAGCATACTGCTCTAAACTGAATTCCATACAAAACCACATTGGTTAACAGGTGTTGGAACTAATCCTAAATTTACAGGGACAGAGTACTGTCCAGGCGTTTGCTGCTACACAGGGTACCGCTAACTGCAGCTATTGCATGATTTTAGCTCTGTGCACACTGAACGTACAGGAGATAAGCAAATGTTGAACATCTCTCTTCCAGCTTATTTATTTATTTATTTTTTTAGTGATGCACCCCCTTAGTCCCCTGAACTTGTACATTTTATCTCCCAGATCACCATACCTCATAGAAAAGGGAATATTTTGAGAAATCAGAATCTTTGATTTAATATATGTAAGCCCTGTCCATTTAGTCTCCACATCTGGAAACTCAACAACATTGGTCTCAAGATTTTAAATGATTACCTTTAATTTTTCCTTATTCTTAGTTACTGAGAACATTTTTGTATACTTTTATGTTATCAATTAAAGATTTTTGAAGCACATTTGATAGGTTTCTAGCATAGTTGTGGCTGTTTCTTCAGTCAGTTCTAAATATGTCAACCACCTATGAAATGAATATTACTGTTTCCACAAGTCAAAATAAAACACCCTTGTCCTATACAATTGCTTCTTGCATCCCTTGATTTTTAGTAAAAAATAAATGTCAGATTAGGGTATTGTCTCACAGCAGACCTAGATTTCAGCAGTGCTAACTTGCTCCTCCTGTTCTGTTTTAAAAAGTACTGAATATCTTGATGACTTATGGAACAGTGGTGTGTTTCAGATTTGTCACTAAGAAAAACAAAGTTCAAATATTTAAAGAGAGAGAATTTCTACTTTTTAAATATGTTTCCCTGCAGCTTTAGGTTTATCAAATGTTCTCAAAATCTGAAAATAAAAATAATATTAACCTTCATCAAAACTGAAAATGAGAACTATTTTTAATCTGCAAGGGAATGGGAATATATGTTTTACTTTTTTTTTACAAATAAAGAGTGTTTTGTTATGATGAAACACATTTACTGTGGTACTATGTGTTGTGATAAAGTAATACATAAAGTGAGATACTTTTCAAACAACATGAGTACAAAAAGCAAAGGAAATCTGTCCAGGAATAGCAGTTTGTACATCTGATAAGCCAGTTGTCAAAAAAATAAATAAAAGAGTAATACCACTTTCTCAAGCTCAGTTCTGATATTCTTTTTTCTATATTTTAGATTTAAGTTTCTACACTCTTGAAACAGAAAGGTTAAAGGTTAACATATCAGCAGAGGCAATATGGGCTATATTATACTCAAGATGAGAGAAATAAGATTTATTTTCACTGAAGTAGTTCTCAAAAGTACCAAGAGGTCGTACCCTCACATGAATCACACAAGCAAGCTGCTTGTAACTTCTAAAAGGGCATGCTACAAATATAACTCAGAATAATTTTAGGATAATGGAGTATAAGTCCAGCATCAAATACTTAGTTCATCTACACTGACATTTCTAAACTGCACTCCATAAACTTTTTTTTAATTTCTGCATTTCAGAAAACAAACTCCATTCAGTATTCCTCTCTTTTAATAATGTGTATTTTCCCACTTCCCTACAATGAGCTGTATTCTCTTGACAATGGATTTTATATTCTCTGTCAAACTTCTTGTTCCATTACAGCTTGCCATCTGCAATCTTTTTTTATTTATCCTTCACAGGCAAATCATCTGTCAGACACAAAGGTCAATATTCATGGTATGTATAGAATAAAATAGAAATAATTGTCTGCATTCCCCACAACTGACCACCTCAGTCAGATGAGAAAATAGCCCATCTGGAAAATTCAGCTTAATACTCAAGAAAATAATGAATTAATAAGCACATAAAGCAACAATGTCTTCCAAATAACCCAGTACACATTCATGCAAACAGACACATATATAAGTTCAGAGATCACATCTCAACACTGTCTATGGAACTCTGTTTTAATATTTTACTTGAATGATGCATTTAGAACTTAAATATCAAAATGATGACATTCTTAATAAGGCCTATGAACTGTTTATTAATATGAATGTTGTGGTTAGCTGAACGAAGCATTACTGCTTTACTTTTTTCCCAGTTATGAGTAATTTTCCAAAATACATCGACAAATGCATAGTGCATCCTTGCAGTTTAACATAACCAGGAACAACTTCTCATAAAAGATCATAAAATGATAACAGTGGGAAAAGCAAAGGAAATGGAAATATTGCTGCAGTCCAAGCAACCATGTCCGTTGAAGGATATTTAAAAGGAAAATCAGCCTTGATTTTTTTTAAGTATTAGACTTGGTGATTATTTACTGATTAAATGAGTTTCATTTCACTTGAGGCTACAGCAATATTACATTGTATTCTCTGTTATTCACTCAAGGATGTGCGACATGTAAAATGTACAAAATACCCAAAGCAATGGTTACCCTTATTCATGGATTACTGCTGGGTGCTTAATGAATAAATTATTTAGTACATTTCTACTCTCGGCAGGATATAAACAGGACATTCTCTTGGACAAAACATCTAAACCAACTTTTTGATAGCTTTAATCCTAGAAACTCCTGACATTTGAACTATTTCAATGAATAATGAAGATAAAAACCTTGTTCTATGGAAACCCTGCTTCTTCTTACTGAGAAATTAAAGTACATTATTACTTTATCTCAAATCTGCACATTCATGGTGTTAATGGTATAAAATTCCATTATTGTTTTACAAACAAATGTATGCATCACTAGTATATTTGTTGCTTCAATATCTTTTTCTAACCATATTAAAAAATGACATAAACAGTGAAGTCTATAAATGGACTTCCAATTTTATGTAAAAATTAAAGTATAAAGAAAAACAGCAAGGAAGCTGGTGCTTTTGAATTCTGCCAGGGTTTGTTTGCTTCAAAACAGTTGATGTTATGCTATCATTATTGATAATGATCACTTTGTATGCATTTATTTTTTTTTTCCAATAGGTCAGATTCTCAGACATACTTATTTTCCCGTAAAGAAGTAACCGGGTTTACTCATTTTACTGAATCAGTATTTAAAGCAACACCAATTTCAGATATCCAGCATTAGCCAAAGAAAGGAATCATTTGTGAAAGTATGAAATAGTAATTGCCAAACTCCTTGATGAATAATTTTTATACTTCAAAAGAGTAATGCGGAATTAAAGCCAAGCATTCCTACTTTATGGACTAATAAGGTAATAGTTATTATCATAGCCCACAGACAGCCACAAAATGGTTTCCTTTCATAACAATAAAAGCACATTCCCTAAGTCGCAATTTATTTTGTCAGCATTTCATTTCTTGCCCTGCTAGTAGCTGTGATGGCATTCTTTGGTATCCATTTTAATAATTTTTAATCAACAATATTATGGCTTTTCATGTAAAAAAAAGGACTTGCATGTATATGAATCTATATTAATAATGAAATAAAGCTAGGCAGTCACATAAAATAAGTAGACATTTTATTTGTTGATATCCCATATATATGTGATCTAAATACTACTGAAATAATTAAAAATATATAATAATCTGGTAACTAACGACAAAAGTCATAAACTGTTACTATGGCCATCAAGTGACACCAAACTTTGTTCAGCTTAACTAAATGTATGCTAGTCAAAAATGTCTTATTTTGTTTGCAAATTTTAAACATATTCACTTAAATGTTTATTTTTAATTAGGAAGTAAAACACCTAAAAAAGGAAAAGAGATAGATAAGGATTTCTACTTTTCAGTAATAAAGGAGATTGCACCTTCCATCATTGTTGTGCAGCTATACACATCCCTGCAAATAGTTATACACACTGAGGTTCTATGAAAGAAGCTTTCACTAATTTAATTTTGAATATGTTCACCCACAGAAATTTCCTTCATTTGGTTGACCTGAATCCATAAATGTGCTTATTTCATTTTGTACCAACAGTGGTCTAGAAAGATCACCTGCAGGAGGCCCTAAGTGGAGAATGTTGAAATAATTAGTTCAGTGTCATAAATCTGTGACCAGATTCAACAAATCTTATGGAAGCACCAAATGCATTTTAGCACACTTCAGTTATTGAAAAGTGTATTATTACTCATGAAAAATATCTGAGGTCAAGTGTCAATATATTATCTGAGGAAACCAATTAAAAGTGAAGAGAGGCCCATGGCCAAGTTCAAAATAGAAGAGATTCTGCCCAAGCTTAACTAACTGCAATGTTTGTACTCACTGATAAGACAAATATCTTACAAGGTTTTAACTCATATTACAGAGCTATAGACGTAGTGGCTAGGATAAGTGCAGTTGTATGACTGCAGGATCTGTTCTGATTATTTACTGAACTGTGTGTTTGTGTGTGCCTGGTGTCTGTTTGTGTGTGTGTGTGTGTGTGTGTGTGTGTGTGTGTGTGTGTGTGTGTGTGTGTGTGTGTGTGTGTGTGTGTGTGTGGAGTTAGACAGACAGATAGCTTGTACATTTATCATATTGTTATTGAGTGGCCTTTAACCAATCTGCAAATGTTTTGTGATGACTATATCAAGAGCTGTCATTAATGCAGCCCAGAATATTGACTTACTGAACCTCCCCACTACAGCACCCATAGTGTCACTCTTTCCCAGGCCCACATGCATAGGAAGGAAGGTTTAATTTTATTTTGATATTTATCAATTTACCTATCTATTTATCTATCTATCTATGATTCTATTGTGTATGATTGATCTACTTTAATGTCAAATTGAAAACAGACAAAAAAGTTCAAACATATAGAATACCAAAACAAATATCGAATAACATAATACCAATAAAGAAAAACTATATCCTCTCTTGACATTAACACTAACCCCCGCCTTCCCATAACACTAGCCTCAAATTTGTCTGAACAATAGCAGTGTAATAGGTTCATAGGTAGGTACTAGGCTATCAGCCCTGGGGCCTATAAAAGCCCAGCCAAAAAGGTACCCTGGCTTTTGCCACCCAAGAAAATTATTTTCCTGTGCCACTGTTGAGCAGAGCCACAGAGGTGATCCCCAGGGTGAATTTTTTATTTACCATCCAATCATCGAGATTTTTCTTGAAGAGTGCTAATGAGGAGCTTTGTTTGATATAGATAGATAGTTTATTCCAAAGTATGGGAAGTCTCTGGGACAGGAATCTATCCCTCTGGCATGTTCTGTTTATTGTGGTGACAAGGTTTAGGTCCCTAGAGTGTGTAGCTCAGAGGGATTGGGATTTCTTTAAGTGGATCATGTCCAACAGCTTTGGGTTTGATATAGCTTTGTATGTTAGGTAAAGATCACCTCTGAGTAGGTGATATGCAATGGAGTAAAGCTGGAGTTTTTTGAGACTGTCTGCGTAGGGCATCTGTTTGCAGCTGGTAATCCTCTTTGTGAGGTATTTCTGCAACCTTTCCAGTTGATGTAGATGTCTTGTGTGGTACATACCAAAAGGGGCATTGTACTCTATAATGGTTCTAATGAATGATTAGTAGAGGGGAACAATGACCTCTTTTTTTCTAGATGAGAAACCTTTTGTGATGAGGTGTGAGACATAGATGGATTTCCTGACTACTGTGGTGATGTGATTATCAAAGGAGAGACTACTATCCACCTGTGTCCCAAGGTCTCTTATCACACTTTCAGTGTTAAGTATGCTACCACCTATGTTGTAGTTCATGGGTACAGAGTTTTTACCAAAGGGGATGACAATGCATTTTTGGCATTGAGCCTGAGGCCATGGCTTTGACACCAGGCATCTGTCTCAGTGAGGCCCTTTTGTAGGATGTCCACATCGTTAGGAGTTTCGATTATGGCTCCTAGTTTGCAGTCATCTGTGAACTTCATTCGCCAAAGACCTTCTGTGTTAGCCTGTACTTCAGATAAGTAGATATTAAACAGGAGAGGACCCAGGACTGAAACCTGTGGTACTCCAATTGTCACTGGTCTGAAGTCAGATTTGGAGTCTGCTACTTTCCCAGTGTGGGTTCTCTCAGTGAGCCAGCTGGCAACAGGGATTTCTACCTAGTTTATTCAGTTTATCTATAATTCCAGAGTGGGGGATGGTGTCGAAAGCCTTGGCAAGATCTAGATAGGCTGTGTGAACCACCTTACCCTTGTCTACGGCTTTGGTGACTGCTTCAAAGAAGTCTATCAGGTTTAGGAGACATGATCTGCCTTTTACAAACGAGAACTGGTTGGGGTCCAGAGTATGGAGATTACCAATGTCATTGTTTATAAGTTCCATGATGATACGTTCCATGGCCTTACAGATCAGGCTCGTCAGGCTAATGGGGTGGTAGTTCCCGGGTTCCGTGGTGGCTCCCCCCTTGTGGAGTGGGATAACCGTCGCTGTGCAGCATTCCTCAGGCATAAAGCCTGAGGTGAGGCTATGATTGAACGTGGTACTTAAGTGGGGTGCCAGTTCGTTCTGTAGTTCATGTAGAACACAGCCTGGGATGTTGTCTGGTCCCATGGATGCTCCCTTTCTTGGCTTTGGAGAGTGTGGTTTTTACCTGTACAGCCGTGATTACAGGAACTTTGCATTCTTCTGGTATAGTAATGGGCTCTTTAATGGGTGAGAGGGGGGTAAAGTTAGCACTGAACCTATCTGCCAGGATGTTGGCAATATCAGTTGGGTCTGTATATTTAGTGCCATTGCGCTGTAACTCAGAGCAGATCTGAGTGTTGCCATGGAGATTCTTGACATAGCTATAGAATGCTTTGTGGTTGTCTTTAGAATCAGTGGTGATTTTGTTTTCGTAACTAGCTTTGGAGGATTTTATCAGGGATCGCAGCTTCTTACTGAGGCTGACCAGGGAGTTCCTCCACTCATGGGATTTTACTCTCATTTGCAACAGTTTCTTCCTTCTGTTGTACAGTTTGTTTATGGCAGGGGACCACCAGATTGGCTTCTGTTTTTTGGATGATAGCATCTTGGTTCTGTTTGGGATAGCATGATCCATGCACTCATGTAAGTGCATTGTGTAGGATTCAGTAGTCATAACTGTATTGTCCATCTGCATGGGTGTCATGAAGTTCCTCACTTCTGTCTTAAGAAGCATGAAGTTGGCTTTGGAGAAATTTTTTACTATGGTTTCCTTAATGGGGGTGGGGGCAGGATGTGCATATCTAGGGTAATTAGCTTCTGGTCAGATTGGACCAATGAGGAGTTGACTTCAGGTGTGGAACACCAGTCACTCATGTTGGTAATGACTAGATCTAGGATATTGTTGACCCTGGTGGGGGTGTGGATAAGTTGATCCAGGGCTTTGGAGTTTATGAATTCCAGAAATTGTTGAGCGAAGGAGTTGGTACATGAATAGTTTTCCCAGTTAATGTTGGGGTAATTGAAATCGCCCATTATTAGGATGTTTGGTTGAACCCTAATATTTTCCAGTACATCAAGAAAAGAGGAGTGGGAATCCTGGGGCATGATGGGTGATCTGTAGCAAGCTACAATTTGGACTGCAGTTTTGCCCAGAGTTAGTTGCACTTGGATAACCTCGGCTGCATTATGCTGAGCAACTAGCCTTGAGGGTTGAATATCCTTAATGACTATGGACACACCTCCACATTTGGTGTTCTGGTCCAGGTTACATGGCCGAAAATTGTGATATGAGTTATAGCCTGGTAGTGCAGGGGTGCTCTCTGGAGCCTTGAACCAGGTCTCAGTCACTGCACAGATATCAATGTTCTCCATTTTAAGGAGTGCCTCGAGTGAGTGCATTTTGAGATTTAGACTTCTAGCATTGAGTAACATCACCCTCAGTTTTTGCTTGCCTGTTCCTGTTACTGTGGTGAATTTGTCATTTGAACCTTGCCTAAAAAAGGCACTACAGAGGCGGCAAGAACCTTAGCCAGTATACGGAATCCCAGGGATGACAGGTGCAGGCCATCCCTGGCAAAGCATCGTGGTCTGTAGACCATGTCATCCCAGGTAGACAGATACTGGATCCCTTTAGAATGGCACAAGAAGCTTAGCCAATTGTTGAAGTCAATCACTTTGTCCTTGTACTGTGGCATCATTCTGGGTGATGGCAGAATGCTACTCAGGGCTATGGCCATACCTGCCTGGGCTACAAGATCGGAGAGCTTTCCATGTCTCTTTTCATGTAGTCCAGGGAGGTACATCTCAGGTTGTTCACACCAACATGGACAATGACAGAGTCATATTTGTACTTGTTGTGGAGTGACCTGAGTGCGTGGGTTATGTGGCAGATCCTGGCACCCGAAAGGCAGCTGACAGTAACCTTCTCCTTGTTTAGACTGGTGAGTGGGACATCAGTGTGCCTGACTACAGAGTCACCTATGACTAGTATGTTCGGTACTTTGTTTTGCCTTATTGGCTGTGGTTGAGTGGCACACTGAGTCTGCGGGCTATGGAATGTTTTTATGAAGGTAAGGTTTAGGGTTAGGTTTAGTGAGTGGGCAGCATTAGTATTAGAGATAGCACTCATTACTAAAAAAAGCAAAGGGCAAAAAAAATATGGGACAAATCCTTCAAGCTAAGTGATAATATATATTATCACATATGTAGTAATGGTGGAGATTTGTGAGGCATGAAACTAAATGAAGGGGTACTTATAAACATCAAACCATGGTGCCTATATGTTTGGTAATGACTTTAATAAAAATGGATGTATTTAAATTTATCTAAACATAATATATTCAACATATTTTTCATCAACAGGTAATTTTATCTAACATGTTTAAGAAAGACAAAATATACCAAAAACAAATGTTTTTGCAAGGGGGCAAGTGTTCATGTATGCTCCTTACTTAAATATATTAGCTCTGTGGTTATACAGACAGATAAGTAAATACTACAAATAGTGAATCATTGCTGTCCATATTTAACTTTGTACAACCACAAAGCTATTATTTTTATGTTGGAAGGATGTGAAATCGAAGCCTCCCACATGGAGGATGCAGGAGGGCTTGACCTGTGTGAAAAGAACTATTTATTATATAATATAATCCCCTGGATTTACTAAACTTCCATGCAGGACTAGCTCAGTCCTGAATGGAAGCACCCATTTAGGAGCAGGATAGCAGCACGCCATGCATAATAACAAGGTGCGCTGCCCGAGCACCTCGGCTTACAAGGAGTGTGTACAAGTGCAGGGGTCATGTCTGAGAGCATAGCTCTCAGAATAATCATGCCCCTGCAATGTAGAACAGGAGAAAGAGATAAGAAATGAGTGAGACCGGTCATAGGAGTTCACATATCCCCACCAACAATCTCCTATGTGTACAACAGCAACAATGCATAAAAATAAAATGTAGAAACCCATTTGCTTTCTTTTAAATATCCGATTAAAGCTACCCGTAGGTGCACGGGTGTGCCCATCGCTTAGCTATGGTTAAAGCTGCTAAAAAGGCTGAAGAGGATATCAAAGAAGATATATGCAAATGAAGCAGCACAACATTAGTGTAGTGGGCAGAGCATTCACCTAAAAAGCAGGCATTCCCTGTTAGAGTCCCACTACAGCAGTCTATTTTACACGGCAAAGCATGTTGTAACCAATATTTTTGTTGCAAAACCCACTAATTAACATATATTTATGAACTGGAGTACTTCAAGAAATGCACATGTGAAGTGGCAGTGTCAGAATGAATAAGGCACTAGTAAGCAGGTTTAAGCACAAAACACAAAGGTGTTTTTAAATGCCACCCAACCTCCTGGTCTTAATGATTTCATTTCCATCACTAGTATTTTAAAATTGAAGGCTATAGATAGATAATATTTTTTTTGATTTTTAGTATATACACACATTCATATATTCATATAATTCATATAATTTACATATACATATTTTTCATTTATATATATATATATATATATATATATATATATATATAATATATTTTTAGTTAGAATATTGGAATAATAAAGTCAATTATTTATGTAATTTCATGTATTAAAAAGTCTTGTGAGTATATGTTTTTAAGAAGCCATTAGGTGCTTTTTAACATCTTAATTAATTAATTAAGTATATTCTATATAAGACTGTAATGAAGAATTTGAAATTGTCTGATGAAGGCTGGAACTACGCAGCCGAAAGCGCTTACAAACAAATTCCTCTTTTTGTATTTATTTATCGGTTGTCCGTTTGATTGCCTTAGTGCTGTTGGATATATTTTTTCATTTAAGCACAAATAAGCAATAGTAAGCATATGTAAGCACAAGTAAGCGGGCTTTGGTAAGCAATGCCTACACTGGTTAAGCAAATCTGAAGCCAACTCTCTGTAAGCAGATGTAACGGCAAGTCAGCAGTGTTTACCTCCGTGCAAACCCATGCAAACCCACTTACAACTGCTTAAAAGTGCCTTAACCACTCTGTATCCAACGGCTCTTGTTCTGTCCAGCAACAAAATAAACAGCCTCTACTAGGCTAAAACACAGGACCCCACACACCATAACGATTTACCACTAAGACTTGTCAGATATACATAACCCTGATGTATTCAAAACATATCAACCAGCCCAGTTATTCAACAGTACAGAGAATGTATTTCAACATGTAAATGTATGTGTGTGAGTAAATATATTAATATCTAAACAGATACAACATATCAACAGATGTAGATATATAGAGAGCCACACATCTGTAGAAAGCAATGGTAGATTGACAAAAACAAATATGTCCATATGCACCGTTAATGGGGTTGAGACACCACAAACAATATACTTCATGTACGAATAGGCATACCCCCCCCCCCACCACGGCCAAACACGTCTGCCCTGCAATACACTACCAAGTGTTACAGATCCCATAAGCAGGACCTGACATGACATGTGCACAACATGTAAACAGCACTATAACCCACCTGTATGATGTCAGGCTGGTATTGGTAACATATCATGCAGTACAGTCTGGCTCCCATAGGAAATGTAAAATATGGAAGCTGTCAACATCCCCAGGATACATATACACAGACACATATATGCAGATACAGATATATATATATATATATATATATATATATATATATATATATATATATATATATATATATACATACATATATAGATATACATGTGACTACACAGACACATGCAGAGATATGTACAGTAAGATACATATGTAGAAGTTGCACACAATATGGAACAGCCACTATGCCTACAGTTCACACCTGAACAACTGGACACTGTATGGGCCACCCATACAAATACAATCATTACCTGCAACATATACTCACAGAGAGGTCATAGGAAAAACACAGCTCACAGATTTGCAGAAAAGGAAAACCTTTATTTGTGTACTATTACAGTTCTATATGCCATGTCAGATAGCTGTGCAGACACTGACATCCATATAAACAGAGTAATGCAACTGTGAAACAGTTATACTAATACAGTAGTCTGGAAAGGTTCACAACTGTTGCTGTTCAGGCCAATGCCTTCAAATTGTACAATAGTAAAGACAGACTGGGCCACAGGATACCAAACAATCAACAGTATGAAATGCAGGTGTATAGTCCAGCAGCCTCTATCTACGCTCTGTACAAAATCACTAGGTGTTGAAGACTTCAGTTGACCAAATGGGATGTAACTGTTACATAACAAGGCATAACTGACACCATCACAAACATACTGACAAAGAGAACAGTCTGTATGGCAGGAGGCAGTAGGCCTGCATTAACCCAATTTATGTGAGTAATGTAAATGTAGGTGAAGTATATGGTACTGAACATCCAGATACCTTAAGGCAGCTCACCCCACATTTTGTAACAGCCTAGGTCAGTTATGGTGCATCCCCACCCCCCGACTCAATACTACAGGCCCATATACCACTGTTACATACACTGGCCTCTGGTGTGCATAAGGTCACACATGTATTGTTTTGGTGTAGCCCACACATATATGGCCCCTGCACCACTGTATGTGTGGGAGATACAACAGCAGTGGACTGATGGCAGCAATGGCAGTGTGATATACACACAGCCCACTACAGAACAACCCCTGACAGCATGTCATATGTGCAAAGCTTGGCATGTAGGTAGAGGACAGAGGCTGGAACACAGGCCCATATGTGGGAAACTGTTGCCATACACTAAGCAAGTTGTTGGTGTTACAGGATAGTCTGCAACATACCCTTAGCCAGGGAATTGAGGTTAGAAACATAAATGGATGTAGCCATGTACTAATAGCACTCGATACACACACTGCCAGTGAAATATTTGACACAGGACCTGTGTGGTGGACGATAGGCACACCTCTGGCCACCAACAGGATAGGCCCCAGTTGACAGCTATGCAGACAGACTGCATTCCAAGGTAAACTAGTATGTACACACACACCCTGTAACACCAGTACTATACAAAGCATAACACAACTCTACTCACACTCTGTCTGTAGTTCTGGAACCTCCTAGAAATATGTAGCTGGCCTAAGCATGCCAGTACTCCTGCAAGAGGTACTGCTACCTGCTGTATGTAACACTGATGCCCACACACAGGAAGGATGTCCATCACACAGAAAAGTTAAAGGGACCACACCCACATGATGTAGGGATTTATAGCAGGTTGTTGCCATGACAGTGGTAACTGGAAGTACTACACAGCAAGCTGCAAGTTAGCAAGCGTAGGACACTGACTGGTGCAGAGGCCATCAACTGATCAAGTGCATCAACTACTAAAGCCAGGCTGCAATCTACCCCAAACAGCTCAATCCAGTCATAGGCGAGAGAAAGCAAGCAAGCTAAAACACAAGCAGAAAAAAAGAAAACTCAGAAAACTTACAGCTGAAAACACAGCCATCTACGCAGCTGCCAGTCATTAATACTTCATTCCCACAACAGGTATGTGAAGTATATGTACATGTATTAGAATGAAGTACCTGGTCCATCGTAATGTGATAGATTATGTAGAATGAGTTATATGTGCCAGCAGTTGTTGCTGTGATGGTCAACTGAACAACTGCTATGGACAATAGTGTTTGTCCCTGTGGGTAGAGGGCCATAGCTGTTAACTGTGCAGGTCAACACTGACTGACAGGATTTAAGCCATCATAGTGTGTGTTGTGTAATGGGAATTATGCATATGATGTGGCCAATAGCCAGTGGTGGAAGTAATGCCAGTATGATGGACATGTGGGAACCACTGGCAGGATACCAGGTGAATCTGTAATGTAGCATGGCAGAATGCCATAGGTGTGTAATAGGGTTACCTGCAAACATATCCCACATATACCACACTAATGTCAGGCCGTGTCCATATGTGGCACCTGTCTGTGTTGTAGCAAGGCAGAAAGGTGCAGCTGTGCAGGAAGATGTCATGAGATTGGGGAGCTGATGTATGAATGTACCCCACATATAGGTATGCATATGTGTACATATGTCACATATATAATATATAAGGATAAATGTATATAAGCATGTATGTCCAGAAATATACATATAACCATGTGTAGATATATATATATGTGCGCATCTATATGAATTCACATATATTTACACATATATAGATATATACCTATATGCAAATGTCTACATCTGTACAAACACACACACAAACAGATATTGTAGTGAAAGACATGACCCCTATATCATTACCACAGTGATGTGTGCTACGTGCGAGGCAGGAGCACACACAGCAATACACACAGATATCTACAGCTGGCAGTGTGTGCTCCATGGACTGATATGTCACATGTTAGTCCCATCCTAGCACCACAATGCCTCCGCCTGTGAAGTATGCAATGGGAATATGGGGAAGTATGGCAGATACACACGTGGAGGTGGTCAGGATTGGTAGATATAGAGGACAGTCGACAAGGGTGGTATGTGACACGTGGTGAGTAAACACCATGGGTGGTGTGTGTGGTCCATGATGTGGATGCCCCATGGTCCCCAATATGAGCACAATGGGAAGAAGGCTCCCACCAACTGCCACTCACAACAGCAGTCCACAGTCTTGAAGGTGCCAGGTCTGGTGGATGAGCAGGAGGAGCATGTTGGCCATATGAATGTGTACTGGATGCCTCAGGCTGATGCAGCCCATCCCTCATGTGTCTGTGGAGCCTGGTATGGAACAGACCCTAGACCTAAGCTCAGGGGACAGGAACATGTTGGTGTGTGCCCTGGGGGGGCAACATCCCCGGGGTGGTTCCACCTGATGGTATTGCTGCAACAGTACACAAGGAGGCCCCAGGTTGGTACACACATGTGATATGGCCAGGTATCCTGGTCAGATGGGTGTGGAGAGGTGGATCAGCTGGACAAAGGAACATAGACATGTTATTGTGTCACTGTCATAATACATATGTTGGTAGTAATAGTCTACACAATCCTGGTACATGTTCAACAGCATGCATAGAACCCCACAAAAACACAGACTGTCAGATGTGCAGCAATCTCAGAGCAGCCATACCATTGGCATATATGTAACCATAGTGGCCCTGACAATGGCATGCAAGTGCATAGTCTGTAACTGTCCAGCAATGTTAGTGTCCACACAGGGGACATGGCTACAATCACATAGCAGAAGGTGTGGTACAATACACAATATGTCCAAATGGTAGTTAAGCTGTAGCCATACATAATGAGTTGTGTGTATAGTCTGTTGAAGCTGATATGGTGAGGGGGTGACAGAGATGTGTATTACGAACTCTGGTAACCTTGCCATATGAGTCTCTCAGGCCTGTTTCCAGCCTCATGTTTTTCAGGCAAGATGGCACACATCAGGTTGCCCGTGTATTCAGCAGAAGGAAATGAGATCATTATCAAACACCTAGTTCAGCACTACCAGATTCTCTTTGGCAGGACAGCACATGACCAGCAGGAGCGGACCACTCTGTGGAACGATCTAGTCCATAGGGTCATTGATGCCGGCCTGCATAACCGCTGTTATGAGCAGGTCATGCATCTTGCAGCGACCTGCTTCGCAATGCCCATCGGCATGCTGCTGCAGTCTGGGGGGGATCACCTCATTACATGGGGGGCCATACCATCCATACCCCCCTGACACATGTGAAGGAGCTCCTGGCCAGCCTCGTGGCATCTGCCCATCCAGAACACCATCAACCACTGGACCCTTTCGTGGAGGTGGGTGTCACCCACACACCAGCTGAGGAGCATGCAGGTAAGGACACAGGGCACATCAGTAGACCACTGTTGTGTAAATATCTGCAGTGGTACAGATAGATCATATACATGTGATATGTTATACAAACATTGTGTAGCTGCACTGTAGTGATAAACAGATGTCCAGATGTGGTAGTATTGTGGGAATTTATAGTTGATGTATGGTAGTACTGCACCCAGCCTGTAGCAGTGCCACAGGTGTGGCCGCTGACATTGCATCTCTCACCCACTTATGTAGGTCCCTCCGGGGTAACAGCAAGGCAGCAGCCTATAGCTGGTATGTCTTATGTAGATGCATGCCAACACACCAGACATGTAATGGTGATGTTATATTCCATGCACACATCTAACACACCTACCTTGCATGCATGCTGTTCATGTGCATGTATTGTTGCTGTGAAATGCATGGTCTCAAAGGGGCAAACTTGATGGGGTATTGAAAAGGTATGTCACACACCTGCATGACAACTAACATCCTGTCATTGCGGAATGTGTCCACAGGGGGTAACATACTGTTGGTAGACATGGCCTACAGTAGTGACATGTTCTGACCAACACCCATATACAGTGCAACACAAGCGTACATACCTGTAGGGCAATGCCAACTGCTGCTAAGATACACTATGGCATACGGCATTACAGTAGTCCAGATTTTCACCTGGGTCTAAGCTGCAACATGTGGTGTTCAGTGTATGGGACACTGCAAGCTGACACATATGTGTAGGACTTACCTGTCATGCATCTGCATAAATGCTGAAGGATGGGGGGTCTCAGCAAACACCAGTGCACTACAGCATGCATCCTAAGGATGGTAGGAATGGCTCTACCTGCATAAAGTCAGGTCCAGGACCTGTAGCAGCTGTAAACCTACCCACACTGCAATAGTGATGGCATTGTGTGAACACCATGGGATGTGCACATGAGTAGACCTTTCAATCATGCAGAATAGAGGGACATGTGTAGGGTAGGCTGAATATACACTGGCAATTGCAGAAGGCCCATGTTGGTATACCCCTGCCATGAGCAGTGACTGCTGTAGTACACACAACAAAAGGTGTGATATCATGATAAGGGTGTGCACGCACACCTAGCACAATCTGTACACTGAATGTGAAAGTACAGGACATATGTTACATACCGCCCTGGTGTACAGCTAAGATATGCAGTGCTGTGATCTCATGGCAGATCACGGATATGTGTGTGTAAAAGCAATAAAGGTGTGTACACCCCCCATAGCCCTGCTATGCTCTGATGTTTGTCAGTGTAAGCATTTCTGCAGTGGCCATACATGGTCTGTTGATGTTGATAACTGTAAATCAGGCATCAGACATTCACCAATGACAACAGTCCACATATCATCCCAGGTATGTGTTGCTGAAACACATAGGGGCTGTGAAAGGTATAGCTGACATAACTGACACAATACTATACATTCCACAATGGGATGGACACCTGTGAGTTGTCGTGCACAGCACATGGCAGGGTGCAGAACAGGTGCAGAGCAATAATGTGTACATGGGTGCAATGGTATCTAGGGGAAGGGGCATCATCTAGTCACAGCACATGCATCATACACATGTATACCACTACTAGCATGGTGTGAGTATAGCTGATCTGCATGCTGTTCAGTACCATATGTTCTGCATGTTGGCAGATGGGTAATTGGAGGACTGTGCGTATGATCATTGTGCAACCTCACGTGTGCGTGTGTGTGTGTGTGTGTGTGTGTGTGTGTGTGTGTGTGTGTGTGTGTGTATCCTGGTGGTTAGTTTGCCTGCAGGGTCACGTCACTCAGGTGAAGTGGTGGGAGGTAGATGCATGTATGATGCGTGTGTGTATGTGTGTGTTTATGTGTGTGGCCGTGTATGCACATGTGTGATTGTGGGGTCTTCATACAGCTGCACCCCCCCTTTGGGACCGTGCAGTACATGGACATGGAGTGCCACATTGCACACCGGGAATACCTGTCATGTACTCACAGGACAGCAAATAGTATAATACTGCCTGTAGCATGGAACAGGCATCCAGAGGGAAGATAGACTCCAGGAACACACTTAATATTGTTGTCAGCAGAGAGGTCACCTACAGCCCACGTATGCAGCTCTATAGATGCATTGGGGATGTAATAGTCAACACAAGGGAGTGTATCCAAATATTACAGCTGACACATGATGGGCCAACGGAGCAGCATATCTGGCATGTACTGAGCATTACATACACATGACACACCAGTGGGAGCTATTATGGATACAACATTGTAGCCCACACATATAGGGGCCATGCACATCATTCTGACCATACAGAGGGTGCATACCAAATGGCAGCATTGAAACCATGTAACTCCACTACACACAGATGAGGCAGGTAATGTAGCAATAGGCCTTGTGTTGCGCCCACTTGTGTGGGCATTTAGAGAACTGTGATGTTAATGAGTGGTATCAATGTGTGTATGTTAACAAGTGTGATGCAGGATGGGGTAACACATGGACATATATGTGGGACTGTCTATAAAGCCATGGACAGGTAGGTATTATGGACATGTGTGTGTGTGTGTGTGTGTGTGTGTGTGTGTGTGTACTGTTAAGCAATGCTGTACAGGTTATAAAGTGCAGTTGTTTTCCCCCACATGTGGTGATGTGGGTCAGGGTCCCTCCTGCACCCAATCTGATGTAGGTGTTCATACAGACACCGATGATGATGATGATGATGATGATAATGTTGAGGCACAGGTGGGGTTGTCAGGGGCCGACACTACACCGACATTTGACATCCCCCTTTTAGCCACCCCACCCCCGCACACAGTTACAGTGCCTATGCACACTCCATCACCAGTGGCCATTGCAGAGGGACAGCTGGCGTTCAGTGGCAGTGCACAGGAAAGTGTGGTAACCATGCCTACTGTGTCGAGCCACAGCAGGCATAGCCAGATGTCCGGCAGGCTACCACATAGGCAGATGTCCCAGGCTGCTCATGGTAGGGCCACTGGACATCATGCCTCTAGCATGAACAACATAGCTGCAACCAGCAGAAGCATGTTCCAGGCTGTAATGGCAGTGCAGGCACATACTGAGCATTACACCAGACAGGGCCTTAGTCTGCAGAGGGCTGCACTCACATCTGTAAGCGACAGCCTCCATGAACTCTCTGGTGACATCTGTGTTTCTACCGAGCAAGCGGCTAGATGGCATGATGAGATGATGGCCCTCATCAGCCATGGTGTGTCCATGCTTCAACATTTGGTGGTGATGCGGTGACACCCGTGTGGATGTGGCTAGCAACACCAACACCTGGCACTCAACGTGGGTGTGTTAGGACATCAAGGGGCTCCTGTAGTGGCAGTAACAGCTTTGGCAGTGTAGGGGTTGTGCTGTCCACACCACACCACAGCAGGCCACATGCACACGGTCCTGGCCAGTCCCAGAAGGGATGTGGTACCAGTAGACAAATGTCATCAGCAGGTGAAAGTAGCACTTCAACTTCTGCACCTGCACACGCCCATGGATCCCCTGGAAGCTGCAGTCCATGTGTCCGTAGCCAGAGGCAGTGAACTGCACACCCTGCCAGGTATGGTCTGCAGCTGTCCATAAACACCTGTGTAGGGCAGCCACAAGGCAGAACTGTGTGCATGCATACCCACACACTATTCAACACACCTAGGGCAACCTCATATCTACACACATCACATCACCTCAGCCAGCTACCCAGAGTACACCCCTCACCCATACACGGTGTCAAATGTATGGCCTACCCTCAATCTCTGCCAGACCAACACCACACCCTGTGCATATGATACCTGCGCCCCATCCCTGGCATCCATACCACTGATGCAGGGACAGGCTGATATGGTTATGATGTACAGTGAACAGTGACTGTACACTAGTGTACCACAGTCCTGCAGTGTAACATGTTGTAGGGTGTAGATTGTGAGGCATATTTGGCAGGTAGCATAGCCATCCAGTAATGATGCCTTCTAGCTGTTAGTAACATTCCTTTGTTGTGGTCCCTAAACTGATATGCAATTGTGTAGTAGGGGTACATGTGTCAGCACGAGGATGCCCTGTGCATATGATGATACCTGTGCCCCATCCCTGTCATTCATACCATCGATACAGGGACAAGCTGATATGGTTCTGATGCACACGGTGACTGTACACCAGTGTACCACAGTCCTGCATGTAACATGTTGTAGGGTGCAGAGTGTGAGGCATATTTGGCAGGAAGTGAAGCCATCCAGCAATGATGCCTTCTAGCTGTTAGTAACACTGCTTGGTTGTAGTCTCTAAACTGATATGCAATTGTATTGTAGGTGTACATGTGTCAGCAAGAGGATGGTCTGCAGTCATATTGCACAACGGGGTATGTTACTCTGCTGACACAATGGCAGTGCCATATCTGGAGTACAGTCGAACACATTTCACAGGTTACTATACCGGGTATTGCCTGTGCCACATGGACAGGTGGCCCGCTGAGGCATATATACCCTGCAACCTGATGTAGACCCATCCACATACACGCACACTGTTAAGTGCCAACACTGGGACTAGAACCCCTACTTAGCAATGTCATGATACTGACGTTGGTGGCTTACATTGTGTAAACACTGCCTTAACCATTCTGTATCCAACATACCTTGTTCTGCCCAGCAACAAAATGACCAGCTCTTGCAGGTCATGAACTGAGGGCCCTTTACACTGAAGTCACAACACATGACCACTATGCCATGACCACTGAGGGGACAGCTGCTGTGTTACCAATATAGATGTCATTACCCAAACTGAGTGGTATTGATCACTTGCCTTTATGTCCTAGATTGTGTAGTCCTTGTCATTAATATGACTGTTGCATCACATATGTTGTTTTATCATAATGTACACATAGCAGATACATATGGTGGGATACATGTGAGAGGGTATACACAACCGTGACGTTTACTCATGACAGTATGGTTGTATACATATAGGTGCATAGATGTCTACATATACATACACAGGTATACACATACATATGTCTGTATACACATCTGTATAGTGCTACATATATATGGCCATGTGTACACCTCTTCGTATGTACATATGTATACATATCTATACATATATGTATCTATACATATGTGTATATTTAGGTATACGTATATGTACATATAGATATATGCGTATATAGCTATATATGTATGCACATCCTATGTGTACAGACATGCCTAGTTATGTTGGTGTATATATATATATATATATATATATATATATATATACACACATACACATATCTCTAATATATATATATATATCTATAACTATATGTGCACACATATCTAAACCGATATACCTACTACTTGTAGATATCCATATGTATATGTGCATATGTATCGCTATCTGTATATGTGATGTTATATATTGCTCTGTATATGTATATACCAGGGTGTGTATATGTATATCTATGTACATATACATACCCATCTATATATGTCAATATATATATGTGTAATCATATAAATATATATATATATATATATATATATATATATATATATATATATATATATATATATATATTGGATGATTATATGTACAGATATTCTAACCATATATCCTGGACATGGAGTGTAGCCCCTATAGTCCCAATGTCGTAGTGCAAGTGGATGTCAGGTATATATAACAGGTATATTGGTAGACTAACAACAACAACAATTGCTACTGTAATTGGGATTGTCTTCATAGACATGGTGTGTGTGAGAGGTCACATCTGCTTTCCACATGTGTGCATTGGCTACTGACAGACATTGTAAGGACTTCCTAGTAAAGTACCACTGCTAGCATTTAATGCCCCCATGGACTGCAGCACAGATATTGACCAATGTATGTGGACATTCTGAAACACTCTTTACAGTCCAGAGGTATACACAGAACCCCTTAGTGCTAAACATGTGTACCATGCATGGCAATATGGATGTTAACAGCCATGTAGATGGGTATAACACATAACGACTGGTATACATATGCCACCATAGGTTATGCATTCACACACCCCTGTCTGGCCTGATACAACCACTAGTACAGGGGTGCCATGGCCACATACTACCCACTAGATATTGACATACATCTGTACAGCATCCCACTGCTCTGTCTGACATACATGACTGTTAAGGGAGACCCGGCAGCTGGATAAGTATCTGCACATGATGTCTCACTGAATAAGTACAGTAAGCTGCTAGACATGTAACAATGCACTGTGCAGGCTACATGCAGACTGGTACAACAGTGGCCTACATCTCCTATTGGGGAATGCACATGTACCTGCATATATAGCAGGCTCTGCAGGCATGTCACAGCACAGGGAAAGATACATCTGTGTGAAGGTGTATAACCACATCCAACGTGAACACAGCCACAGCCATATATGCTAAGCTGGTATAAAAGTACAGTATATGAACTATCTGTTCAGCACCATCCTCATATGTGCCACTCACAGACTAACCCTACATATACTGGGCTGCTATACGGTGTGGTCTGCTGGCTGTCTGTGGTATGGGACATGTGTGTATGGCCCTACAAACATTTAAGCCAATACGGTAACATACATTTGCGCAGCATGCAACATCAGATAGGACAGTACCTATAACAATGACATCTACCACAGTCTGTACACAGGCTAAAGAACATATTAATAATACACACACTGTTGATATTCACCATAGTTACACAGACCTCAGTACTGTACAAACGACCACAGAATGTCCTGGTTATGTCGTCAAATATAACCCGTACTGTACATAACATGTGTAGCATTCTGATATCTTACTGGCTTGCTATCAGATATGATTACACTAATGATGTACAGCACATATGCACCTCTTATGCACGACATATATACAAAGGTTGACAAGAGTTGTGGCTGGAAGCACATACACAGGTCCAATATTGACATGTTGCTGTGATAACCTCATACATGTACTGTTGTAACAGGGTTTGTTGCAACATGTGTCCTATGAGGGATATGAAGTCAGTAACTGTCATGGCTTTCACCATCTACAGACTGCAATCCTCATACTACCTTCTGCAGTTCACAGATATGTGCTCTGTGAGTAACATATGAAACCAAGGGCACAACACACTGCCCAGCCTGCAGATGACCCGGCAGATGCAGATTCCTCGTAAACATAGAACTGACATGGCAGGTATTACAACATGTAGGACAGCCATATCCACACACACACTGTTAAACCAACATTAATCAACATGCATTATAGCAGCACTTACAGTCTGTAGTCAGGTCAAGCACATCCCCCTCCTGTGTGTTTCCCTGTTTCCACAGTGTATGTTGTTAGAGATAAATCCCCAGTCCATCTGAGATGCTGTTCGCCAAACAACAGATCTAGTTCCTGCCGACAGTGAATGTAAAGGGCCAACACCAACATGATGTTCCTAGATATTGGAGTGCGTTTCCATGCAACTGGATATGGGAATGTTACCACAGCTGTTCTACATGCACTCAGCTAGAGGAGGACTGCAATTGGTGCAGAGTCCATCAGCTGATCATGACCATCACTTACAAAACACAAGTTGCTGCCTAAGCAAAGCAGGTGTACATCTCCACGTCCACCAGAGAGGGTGTGAGAGGGACAGACAGAGACAAAGTATGTCAGGGAAGGTGTGAGTGAGTAAATCCTAAGCATGTTTGTGTCACACACGTACCAGTTCAGGGTTTCAAACACCTGACTGACTATGCATAGCTATCACATGTGTATGCAGTTATTGCATGCACCACATAGCTTACATGTTGGTGAGCTGTCCAGATGTATATGTGCTGGTGAGTGACATCTGCAACACTGTTGTGATACAGTAGGTGTAGCACATGAGCCTGTCCACATGAACAGGTGTCAGCATCAACACAGCCACACTCTCTAAGGGACTCATACACATTGCCATATTTAGCAGGGTAACAAATACACTTTCTAACCAGTTACTTTGCCACAATACAGTAATACATAGGTATCTAATGGCCCACAGGGGTTATCCTGGGGTTCTATGGTCAAAGGGTATGTGAATGTGTCTGACATTAGACAGCATGCTTCAGTATGCCAATGGGGGTGGTACTAGGTGTGAATATGGTCGGAAGCATCATACACCACAAACACAGACACAGTGTGCCAGTACTGGCATGCATGTGTGCGTTGCTTCACAGGTGTGTATTGGTTGGCTGTGTCAGATGGCTGTACATGGCTAGATGAAGGGTATACCTTGGCATCAGGCCACATGAGAATGGTCTGCATTATGGTTAAGGGGTGTAGTGTCTGGAATGACCCACACAGGTGGGTATTGTATTCACCATCCAGTCACCTGGGTTACTATTGTGCGTGGCTAGTGCTCTGCAATGCTTGCCATGTATGTGTTCTATACGCCATGACATGGATGGTGTCTGAGATGTGCAATTCATGTACAGTAGCATGTGGAAGTGTACCTGGATTGTCTGGCCCATGTTGTGTATACAGAATGTTATCATCAGATGTGACAGTCCCACCCTCATGCGGTGGGGCCAGTTAATGGACAACAGGTTGACCCTGCACCTACATTGATAGCATGCTACAGGTATTCCCGGGTGTCAGTGGCATCTGTCCATAGGACATGTGTGTAAGGCATGGTATGTCTTTTGTGGACCACATTTGATGGAACCACAGTTGTTGCAGGCATCCAGTGGGAAACATACTGAAGGAGCACTGTCTGCTATTCTGTGCCTATTGTACTGATGTACAGGGTGTCATGCCCTCTGTAGGCCACTGCGTTCACACCATAGTTACTATCATTCGCCAATATGCAGTGTACTACACACATATTGGCTGTTGCCTCGGCGTGTGTGTGTGTGTGTGTGTGTGTGTGTGTGTGTGTGTGTGTGTGTGTGTGTGTGTGTGTGTGTGTGTATGAGACATGGGTTGAGAGTATGCTCTGGGTAATACTGGGGTTGCTAACTGTGATTGCCTGGCCTTGATGTCACATGTATGGGTATGGATTTGCAGCTCAGCATCTAGGCTATTTCACGGCTATCTCTGTACAGTGGATATTGTGATATATACTAGGGCCACCATATAAGAAATTTGCAAAACCCACTCCACATTGGGCCCAAGTGTCACACAAACAAAACACACCCACCTCCACACATGATAAAACACACACACACACCCACACACACACACACACACACCTGTCATGTCTGGGAGTAGCACCCCTACCTAATAGTCTATTACACTACAGCACTACGCAGTTATAGTACGCGCCACCGAGATTACTGGAGTACTCCTTCCCCAAAGGTTTATATCGCATTGGCTGACATCAGCAGGATTGCCAAAGTAGGGCATTTGACATGTACTGAGTGTGACTAGCCTAAAATGCATTGCTCCCTACACAGACATTGAAACACTCAGAGCATCCAGAACTGCCATGGGTGGGTATAGAACCCTACCAGAGTTCTGAATCACACTACAACAGTATGCAGTTATAGGATGCACTACAGAGATTTCTGGGCTACAGCTTCCCAGAGGTGTATTACTAGGTGGATGACATCAGCAGCCTTGCCAAAGTTGAGCATTTGAATTGTAGGGAGTGTGACTGGCCTAAAAAGCATTGCTTTCTACACATACAGACACACAGCTGCCATGTCTGGAAATAGTACTCCTACCTAACTAATTTATCACACTACAGCAGTATGCAGTTACAGGACATGCTACGGAGATTACTGAGCTACAGCTTCCCAGAGGTGTGCTAGGTGGATGACATCAGCAGCCTTGCAAAGGTTGAGCATTTGAATTGTAGGGAGTGTGACTAGCCTAAAAAGCATTGCTCTCCACACAGACACCCACACCCACACCCACACCACACACACACCACACACACACTCACACACACACCACACACACACACATACCACACACACACACCACACACACTTGCCATGTCTGGAAATTGAACACCTACCTAACTAGTTTATCACACTACAGCAGGACAACGTTATGGTATGCGCCACAGAGATTACTGGACTACACTTCTCCCAAGGGTGTATTTCACAGTGGATGACCTCTGCAGGCTTGTCATAGTAGGGCTATGGGGAGGGCAGTGTGCGTGTATGGGCCATAATCCATTCATCTAGAGGTTGACATGCCACATGTGGGCACACAGGGTCATATTCCACAGGTACGTGTATTCAGCTGCTAGATGACTACTTCCTTGTACAGTCATGTTTCACAGCTGGCACGTGCACTAATAGTCTATAATGCTGACAGATACTGGTGGCTAGTATCTGCAGTGAGTGACATCTGAACCTCATGTGTTTGGGGCCCTTTGGCTGTGTGCTGGGTGGGACAGGCCTGGATGGCTCCTTGTCACAGGCACCCTCTTTCACACATCTCTGTAGGACTACTTTGGCTTATTATAGTGTGTCGCCCTTACATATATGTCTGTATTCCTAGCCACTGTGTGTGCAAGGCATGAGTGGTGTATACTGATGAGTGTGTGCACTAACAACTGCAAATGCCAAATATGTCTGGTCCACTGGTGTTTGCAGACATGGCCTTCTTGTGTTTGTGTGTGAGCATGCCCACTATGACCTTTAAGTATGTTGTTGACTAACATTGCCTTCATTTCTCTAAGTGTGTGAGCATGCCCAGTATGGCCTTCTGTATTTAATGTGTGGATCAAGTCCAGGTAGTTTGTACTGCAGTGCTACCTCGGTGTTGTAAACCGACAGGTGGGATGCTGTTTCTGCAGGGTATCCATCAAGCATTTGGCAGTGACTGTTCCTACATGTCTGCACAGGATGGGGGGGCGGCTCAGCCAACTATGTCTACATTTCTACACAGGATGGGGGTGTCACTCCTAACTGTTATTACATTACTACATGGGGGGGGCACACCTGTCTAATTCTACATTTCTATACAGGGTTGGGGGGCACATTTGACTGTTATTACATTACTATGTAGGATGTGGGGGGCACACATGACACATTTGCTATGACTGTACTTGTATGTCAGGTACTCCATTTCATTCTGTATTGCTAATTATCATGCTGACTAGAGGCATACCAGTGTACTACAGATCATGGCTTTGGTTGCCCTACATATTATTGTCTGACTTTCTACCCTTCAGAACTAACATCCCACTGCCGGCCCTGCTGGGGTGTAGGTTAACCATAGCCATCACTCAGGGGCCATGGCACAGGCTCTGTTTGGGTTTGTCTACACCTGTCCTGCTGGCTGAGACTGTTGTTGGGTATGTGAACTGTCCTGACTGGCATGTGTGGGTCATATGGACACACATGTCACTCAGCACATTTCCTGCAGTGGGTTTTGTCACTCTGTGTAGTACTGGCTACTATGGTGACTCCAGTATGTGTTACAGATGTCATACTGCCACTATGGGTGTCTACTGTCTGCTGCCATAACATTCAGCCACCCAACTCCCTTGCATGCTCACATCTATACCATAGCTACAGGTAATGACACATTCTACTCCATTTGGCAATTGGTAAGTTGATTGACTTACCTTGAGGGTGTGCCAGTCTTGCGGATGGTGCTGGAGGGCTGCCTATGTCAGATGCTTATAGTACACTCCCTATACATGGTTGAGCAGAGGTAGTGTCATGTTTGCCATCCCTTGTACTGTATGTGCAAATCAGATAGAGGTGTCATTCCCTGGGTCCCCACTGTGTAAGTGCATGTGCTATGCGGTGCCTCTTTGCCGCAGCCTCGGCATACTGGGCATGCCTCCATCTGCCTATTGGGGCAGGCTCAGGTTGTTCCTCCTCCAAGTCACTCTGTGTCTGTGCAGGCCTTGGCATTGGTGGGGGGGGGCTGTGTGGCCCTGCCCCATGCTGTTCCTGCTGCAGCTGTTTCTGCAGGATCATATTGTGTAGCATAGCACATACCATAACAATTTGGGTACATGCAGCTGGTGAATACTGCAAGGCTCCACCTGATGTGTCCAGACACCAGAACTGTGACCTGAGCATCCCAAACACATGCTCTATTATAAATCTGGCCTGTGCCTCATTATGGCGTTCTTGTTCAGATATGTATGCATTTCTGATGGGTGTCCTCAGCCACAGCTCCAGTGTGTACCCAGCATCCCCCACTAGGTGACCGTAGGAGATGTCCCCATTGGCAAATCTCTGGTACAGCTGCATCAGAAGCCATATGTGGGAATTATCATAGCTTCCAGGACAGCCAGCACATACATTCAGTATAATGCCCTGGGCATCACATATGACCTGGCAGTTGATGGAGGGGATGCCCCTGTGGTTGATGTAGGCCCTACCCTGCTCACCCAGTGGTGCTTTGATGCATATGTGTGTGCAGTCTATAGCACCCACTACCCCAGGGTATTCTGCTATTTGGTGGAAGAGACACATATTGCTGGTCAACACCTCATATGTGTTGAGGAAATATACATGCTCACTGGCATTGGCTGCCATGGCATTCAGGAACTGGTGGAATACTCTAGATGCTGATGCCTGTGAGATCCCCATGATATCTCTAGTTGTGCTTTGGTAGGTACCCGTGGCTAGTATACCTAGGCCTACACATACCTTGGTATCCACTGGGGTGGGTTCCCCTCGGTCGGTTTTGTGCGTCAGTTGTGACCGGCACAGCTCAACAATTTGGTGTAGGAGGTCTCTGTCTATCCTATAGCGCTCCACTATCGCCAGCTCATGTAACCCCTGGTAGGTTATCCTGGGTCTATAAACTCTTTTCCATCTCCTCACTGTGGGTTGTTCTGCAGCATTCACATCCTCACCACCCTCAGCCTTTTGCACATGTTGTTCTGTGTTGCCTGCTGCAGACCTTCTCATTTTGTAGGTCTGTTTGTTAAGGTTTCCTCACTTGTATACACCAGTGGTGTAGAGTGTGGGAAAAACCAGAGAGGAAGGTGTTTCCTCAGTTTATAGTAGTGTTCTGGACTGGGCTGGGCTGCTGTCTGTGTAATTGGCTGATTCTGATACATTTCACCTGCAAGCTAAGCTAGTTTTCTTTGATTATCTCCCTACTGCTGTTTTCCTTTCCCATTGCCTTCCTGTTTAAGCCCGTGTCTGCACTGCGCAGAGTGCTAGCATGCACACTGCTGCTATTTCCAGGTTTAACTTCTTTTGTCTTCCTGTAAAACCCGCTGCGTGTCACTCATACCCGCTTAGACTTTGTAAAGAGTGCTACGCAGGTTTAGACACACCCCGTAGCTTAGCTGTGCTAAGCTAGGGGCAAACCCCAGCCACAGGGCACCACTGCACTTACAGTATGCCTGACGCCTGACACCCCCCCCCCATGATGCCACCTAACTCCTAGGCTTAAACCATGCTCTTTCTACCCTTACACTATTGGGACCTGCCTCACATGCTGGGGAAAACTGGGATTCACTATCCTTCCCCTCATCTGCAAAGGATTGCCTGTTAATGCATAGTTACATGTCCTACACTGAGCCACCCCCTTTAGCAACCATTACTCACTGGCCATGTTGTCTTCTGCCTGCCATTGACTTGCATGGCAGAATACTGATTTTAGTTAGAATGCTTAATTTAGGTTCATTTTGTTATTTCCCCCCTATCCCATTTGCATGCCGCTGCTCTACACTTAAATAGCCAAGATCAGCTAAACAATAATAAAAGTTGATTTTTGTATTTTTTTTTTATTTTGGCAATGCCGATGGCCTTATACTTGGCCATTGGCATGCTTACTACATGATATGTAGCCTTTATTTGGAGTCATCGTCGCTCTGTTTTGGATTTTGCAGAAATGTACTCGGTTACTAACCGAGTACATTTCTGCAGTTAGCACTAGTCTTGCCTGGACTGTTGCAAGCTTCCTGGATTGCAAAATCACCTCATTTGCATAGATTTCTGCTCCAAATGGGGTAATTAGCATACAAGGGCTTAATCCGTGCAGGAGTAGTGCAGGAGTGCTCGTGCACACCCCTACAGGCTGTTCCTGGATCGCACGGCAAACTTATTGCCTGCTTGGGCTCCTTCACCAGTCTTGCACTCTATGCAAGCGTTTGAGAATCTGGGGGAATATCTTTTTTTCAACATATGTTGAAATCACTGTGCTAACTTTTCTATGCTTATTTTACTATTTTAGCATACAGCAGGTGCTGTGCTTCTTTTGTACTGTATTTTTTTTTTATCTTGTGTCATTGTATTAACCTTTGTGGAGCTTTTCTGCTCAGGCCTCCACTGAAAATGGGTTTCATGCCCAGTCAGACTCTCCTGATAAACAAATGTGAAATAAAATAAATAATAGATAAACTTAAGTTTATCGATATATTGCATTTAGATAAAATGTGCTTTAGGTAAATTTAAATATACCCATAGAATATGGGATACATTCATAAAGTGCTTCTCTCTTTGTCAAAAGCAGAAATCCTGATCTTCCTTCTAAAGATTAACAATGCCAAGTCTATTTGCATAACAGCAATCTATATCCCACCCTGTAGTGACTCAAACTGTAGCATACTGGAGAAATTATTTCCTTCAAAATATCACTTCAAACTATCATAGGTTCATAGATAAGTACTAGGCTAGCTGCCCTTGGGGGCTATTTTAAACCTAGCCTATTTCCCTTTCAAAAGTGAGAATCAAATCCTGTGACTTTTGTCTTTGAGGTAAGCACCTTAACTATTACACCAACCCCAACCCCACCCCTCCATCTTAAGTGATGTAAATTATCAACTGGTCTTCCACAACACTCCTAAATCAATCTTCCTGTATACACATTTTTAACTTCATGCAGTTAACTCAACTACTAGATGCAATAAATACTTGGGCTGCCAGATGCCTGAACTGACCACTGTCTAATATTTGTTCTCCACTCCTTACCCAAACAGAGCAAATCAGCAGTCTATATGGCTGTCAGGAATCTTTCTAACTTTAACAAATATTCATTCCTTGCATCCTTCCAGGCTTTGAACTGGAGTGCACTAAAGCTCCTACCATTAAATGAAGTTGTCCTCCACTGATGTGGTTAATAAGCGCTAAATAAATGAATTAGTTCCCCTAGCAGTATAAATGCCCTCTTCAGTCTCCACTGAAAAGAGCCTATTATGACTATCATGATCAACAAAGGATAAATAAATAAATTATCCTGTTTAGATAATTTCCATGTAAATATATTATACTTTGTTTTTTTGGGGTTCAAATCCGAACACATAGTTGTTAAGAACATCTGTTATTAACTTCCTTAAATCAGACTGACATGCATAACGGGCTAATAACACTCTTTCACTTAATTTTGTCTTTCTGTCTGCAAGCAAGATAAAAATGCTAACATCTGAGTCAGTTTACTTTAAATGTTCATGAAAGCGACACAGTAAAATACTACAGTTTATTGATAATACTATACCTGTAAAATGTTTCAGTGCTAGCCAACATAACAGCATGCACATACAATGTGAACTTAAGCAAAGCATGTATGTATTTATTTAATTTATATTTATATATTTACACTTCGTTAACCAGATTAGTTTTACTGGACCATGGCTAAACTTTTAAATATTATAAGTATAGAATTTCCCTTTTGTCATTTTGCCATTAGTGATTTTTTTCCAATGAACTTTTGTGGAGAAAAAAGGGAAAATGATGTGTATGTTGTATTTAACAAGTAAGATTACATTAGTCAGAGAACAATAGCTTTGTAAGCAGAAAACAACTAGTAAAGAAAACATAGATGTAATATGTCTATGCTGAGGCAAAACAGAATGCCCTATAATGTAGGTAGAAGCACAAGCTGTGGGTAAATGATATAGTTAGTAGCTCTAGAGTCTAATGAAACACATACTGTGATAATTGGCTAATACTTCCCACTGCATTAATGTTCTGCAGAAGTTATGGGTTAAAAGGTTCAAACAGATATGTTGCCAGAAGTACTTAACCCTTTCTAGAAAAGGGTACAAAACTAGAAGGCACAAAAATATCGCTGTTTTGGCAAAGGAGAGAGAGAGGCTATGTGAGCCATATAATGAGTTGTGCCATCAGCCATTGAAATAATAATACAAGTCAGAACTGGAACTAGAGACTAAGAATAAGGTAGGTGTATATCATACATAAGGAAATGGACAGAAAACCCTGAAACAAGTTTTACGGTTTTATTTTAGATAATAAAGCAGAGAGATTGTCTGAAACAGAAGCAGATTTCTAGCGGTAAAGTAAGTAAAATAACTTTTGAGGAATATAAAGGGGACACTGCTAATACCCATTGAGGCAAATTATTTTAGTGAGTTACCATTTTTAGAGGATGAACTAGATGAAAGGAAGAATCACACACTTCTATTTATAAGACAAAAGACCACAACCTCTACTTTATGTCAGAATACTGAAAAAAAGCTATTCTGACATAGTTTATCTGCAGATAATGTCAGTTGTCCCGGTCCCCTTCAGTAAACACATCACACCGAATGACATTTAACGATCCTTATAAAACTTCCATAACTTTGATTACCAACTTATTTACAACTGGACATAGTATAGTTGATTCTAAACACATCGTAAACATCCTTATAATGTTAATCAGGACAGCTTACCTGATCATCCTGCCCAGTAAGCAGCATCCAAATCTTTGCTCGCCTTTTGGGATGTACCTTACCAGACACCTGCAGCAACTGGAAAGACCCCAAAAGTACCTCACCAAGAGGATCAAAGGGATCAAACAGATGCCATATGCTACCCGGTTAAAGAAACTCCAGCTCTACTCAGTGGCATACCACCTGCTCAGAGGCGATCTGTGCCTGATGTATAAAGCCATGTCCAACCCGGAATTAATGGACATGCTGCACCTCAGAAAATCCAAATCCCATCGAGCTACGCACTCGAGAGACTTGAACCTCAGCACTGAAATAAATAGGACGTGCTGGAGGGACAGATTCATAAGCCAGAGGCTCCCTTCACTCTGGAATAAAATCCCAGTCCAGGTTAGGCAGAGTCCCTCATTGACTCTCTTCAAGAGGAATCTTGATGAGTGGATGGGAGATCGTAGGTTTACCCCGGGTATCACTTCTGTGTCGCTGTTAGACAGAGGCACAGTATACTAACCTCGAAAAAGGGCATTGCAAAATTAATTTAAAATGGGAGGCGAAAGCCAAACACACTCTGGCTAGGCTTATAAATGCCCTAGGGCAGATAGCCTAGTATGAACCTATGAACTAAACCATTCATCAAATTACCAAAATACCAACCAAATAAGCAGCATCCTTACCTCTGTTTGCTTACATATTCAGCAAACTTCCTCCAGCTGCTCATTTCTTTTCCACAAATCCTTGGAATAAACCTCCACACACCATAGGGGGCCAGAAGAGGGCAAGCCTGTCCCTCTTCTCTGTCTACCCCAACTAACATAACCAAAATCCCTGCCAAACCGCCAACAAAAAGGGAGGGCGGGAGGGTAGCAAGCTCACGCCAAAATGTAATCACTTACCCAGCTACACTTGTCTAAACTCCTTAAGCCCCTCCCCACCCTTATCTCATTTCCTCCCAATCATCCCTCCCTCCATTTAACCCTTTCACCTCCCCCACCCACTTAACTCCCATTAATATATCAGCCTAACCCCTACTGAAGATGTCCCAGGACAATTTGAGTGTTTACCAAACCTCATTTGTCCCAGTCCCCTTCAATAAACACATCACACCGAATGACATCTGAGGACTTTTATTAAACTTCCATAACTTTGATTACCAATTTATTTACAACTGGGCATAGTATAGTTGATTCTAAACGCATCATAAACATCCTTATAATGTTAATAAGGACAGCGTACCTGCTCATCCTGCCCAGTAAGCAGCATCCATACCTTTGCTCACTTACTTTACCTATAAACCTCCTTGTAATATTAATGAGGATAGCTTACCTGTTCATCCTGCCCAGTAAGCAGCATCCAAACCTTTGCTTGCTTACTAAACCATTAATCAAATTACCAAAATACCAACCAAATAAGCAGCATCCTTACCTCCGTTTGCATACCTATTCAGCAAATTTCCTCCAGCTGCTCATTTCTTTTCCACAAATCCTTGGAATAAACCTCCACACATTGGAGAGGGAACAGAAGAGGGCAAGCCTGTCTCTCTTCTCCAACCAGCCTGACCAGGCTATTCGCCCTCCCTTCTACCCAAAATTGTTCAATGAACTACCTCCAATAACAGGAAGGGTTAAGCCAAACATCATTCGGTGTATCCATCATCTGTAAAGCCCTTAGAATGCTGCATACCATCCCTGAAACACACCCTAATAAAACTAAATAAAGCAGGATTACCCATGTCTCCACTGTACCACCGGTACCTCCACTTCAGGAGAATATATTCTTTTTAGATCGTTTCCCTCCAGCCACTAATCATGGCTCAACCTGAACTGAATGACAACCTATAGCCACAAACCTGTCAACTGTAGCAAATCACCTTAGCCCACCAAATTACTCAGTTCTGGCTGTGCAATAACCGGATTGCTGCAAGGAATATTCTAACTCCAAAACTTTTAATGCCCTAATCCTAAATGGCAGAAAACCAGCACCCCTTGACCTAGGTTCTGAAAACACGCCTATGCTCACCAATGAAGTACTCTAGATGCCCAGCCATAAACACCCCCAGTTCACTCATTACCAAATGACAATCCAGACTAGAACTGTCAGACCTCCTAGCAGCCATCCAAACCAGAACATTCAAACGACTAGCCATCCTTAACCACTGCCTGTCCCTGGCCTTTCCCCTTGAAGGGTCACTTCCCCTTAAATTGAACACAGAGCTGTAAGATGCCTTAATAAGGTGATTACTCAGCTCCACATTGTGCCCCATTCTGGTGGCAAGAACCTCCATCCTATGAAAACATCACCTTTCAGATCCTTTTTTCAGGCCACCACATAATACCTTCTGGCCTTCAGCAATATGCAAAGAAAAGTAAACAATAAATTCTACGTGCATACATACCAATAATTACTTAACATGGATGCACTGATAAGAACCCCTGCTCCCCCATCAAGTGTTTGCCAAATTCTGCACCGAAGTATGGAACTCACCCACTCTTTTTTTTTTTTTTTTATTATGCTATAACTCATATTCCCATAAATAATAGCCGAACTTGTCTAGCTTGTAATCATCCCTAAGCCAGTCACCTGATAACTTCCTAGGATACTAAAAGTGCTGTGAACCATGCCACCTACCTGAACCCCATCCACCTTAACGTGCCTTAATGAGCACTAACTAAAATGCATTACCTGTAACCTCATCCAGCCCACTACAGGAACCCCAAACTCTTACCTATGGCCAATGTTTGTTGTTCCCTTTTACTATTGAATGCAAACACCCAAAGGCAGGGATACCGTTCAAACACTGATCTAACATACTGAGCGGTGAATGGTAATTAACCCTGAGATCCCCAACAAAAATGCCTATCCTTCCTTGGCTAGAAGTATAAATCCTCCACCAAAACTCAACTTTGAAATCCACTTACTTCAGTCAGTAACTGTTGCCACCTTGCGCTCACCATGTGTAACATCCTCGCTCGCCACTGCTTCCATCACCTGCGAATTCCCTGTGTATCACCACAGATGGTACTTGGCACACCACCGCCTACAAGAAAAGAACAAAAGTAAATCCTCTAATTTGTAAGGAGAAGGCTCCATCTTATACCCACCTATTCCAAATTACAGCCGCAGCATTCCAAGACCCCATCTGCAAGAAAGAAAAGACATGTAAATCATCCAAAATATATAACACACATTCCAAGACATCTTCAAGGACAACCTATCCTGCCATCCTGGGAAGGAATGTACCACCACCACTCACATCTATGACAATGTAGCCAAAACTGAAGCTATGCTTCCAATGCCCTATCAAATAGCCTCATCCTTCTCTTCTGTCCCATTTCACTCCCGCAGTCTGCAAGATCCTAAGGCTCTCCTAACTCCTCTGTTTCTATACCATATGCTTACGCTTCTGCTCAGACTGCAATGCCTCTATTCTTAACTCTCCCACTGTCTTTCTTCATCACCAACTTTCTGGCTATTATTTTCCTAACTGAAACCAACATTTTATTTTTCATGTACTATAACAGTCAATGTCTTAGACTGCACTACCTACATACTACGTTTGAACACTATCTACTCATAGGTTATGTATATGGTGAGAGTGACTATTATTGTATACAATGTTTAACTTGATAGAATTTTCTAGATGTGCAGTATATATATTGTAATATCCTGTAGCATAGTTTATGTTCTTTCCACTTATTTTTATATAGTATTCCTAATGTCATTTGTATTGTACTGAATTATACAGTATTTGTATTGTACTGGATTATACTGTATCTGTATGGAACTGTATGTGGAGCTTCTCTCCCAGGGCCTCTGCTGCAAATGGATTCTGTAGACCCAGTCAGACCACCCCAGTAAACACGTCAATTATTTAAATAAATAAATAAAATAAATAAAACAAATGATATGTGATGAACTGGCAGTACTGACTCAACCCATCTTCACCATAAAAGGTACACCCTATACCTGCATTGGGAGCGCATCAGAACAACCTTGTTGATTCTTATACATTTCTTGCATTAACTGTAAGTGTACGGGGTTCACTGCCCCCCAGTCTGTCCCTTGCTTGCACCATCCAAGTTGCAAGACCCTTGAATCACCCATCTTTATTCAGCAAATCCTGCACATCTGGGACAGCATCCAAAACATATGCTGATAGCAAGGCTTCCCACAGTCAACCCTATTCAAAGTGAATTAACAGCTGCCATCATATCATCTAGAGCTTGAAAACTGAACTAAAAGCTTGTAAAGAAATATAAAACAAAAATACCATTTGCTTTGCTTCATGAGTTTCTGCAAGACCTTACTGGACACTTTAGTCCTTCATATTATTTTAAGGTTGGAGGAGGTTACTGTGTTGTAATAATAGAAACAAATCATATTAATTTATTAAAAGATCTTTATAAGTAACCAACATATTTTAACCATCCTATGCTCTTCCCAGCTGAAGAGCTTAGTTAGCCATTAGTATGTGTTCCCCATTTGTTCCCCACTGTCAAGGCCAGAGTTCCCCAATTTGAAGATGGAAGGGTGAGAGCTATGAGTAGCCGTTCCTCTATAAGCTGTGGTGCAAAGTACTACATGAGTGGTAATTTTTTTTTTTTATATCATCCTTCAAAGAGTGCCTGCACATTCAAAAAGCAAGATATTCAATCAATAAACCCTTAAGCAGCACAAAAGATCCCTTCTGTCATTTTATGCAACCCCACTTCACTGTACGGTGAAAGGGTATGCTATCAGAGGGGTAGCAGCAGCATTCACTGAGACACCCACCCCCACCGACTGTTAGTGCAGGCATGCTCCCTACGCTATGGTCTACCATCTCCACCATGCAAGCTTGCATCCATCAACAACCCGAGGCCCTTGCTGCTTACAAAACGGCAACCAGCACAGGCCAAATCTTCAACTTAAGTGACTTGTGCACAGAGACAGCCAAACGGCCATGGTTGATCTGAATATGGTGCTAGTGCAGAGACTACAAACATGCCACATATATATATATATATATATATATATATATATATATATATATATATATTTTTTTTTTTTTCCCTTCCCTCTTTTGGTAAGTACCTCCCTTCCCAAATGCTCCTTACAATGGTAAAGAAAAGCAAATGGCCAGAGGAGCCAAGAAATGAAAAGCCAAAGCCACCAGCTGAAGTGACATGAAAGCCAAAAACACAGGGATGACTCCACTCTACTCACCAAAACTCAGAACCAATAAGCAATTGTCACTGCATTGGCCTGAAATTACCATTCCCGATAAACATATAAAACCAAATCATACATCCATCCCAAAAAGGTAGGTGACCCACACTTCCTGACTCTCACAAACCGCGGGAAACAATGGCGACCCAATCCTGAGCCAACCAGACATAACCTGCCAAAACACAGTACATGCAAACAGAAATGTAGCCACAACTCTGCCTAAATCCAAGCCAGGGCATACCAATCTCTGCTAGGAACACTCTTCCCACAGGAGTCATTCAGCTCCCATTACAAGTACCAGTCCTCTATCCATTGACAATCCTACAAAAACATAAATACACCGTCAATCAAACCATGCTACCAATTTAAGGTGTTTCTCTTATTGGATAGGCACTTTTCCCTGCCTTCTTCGGCTACCACCTAAATTGTGTTCTAGCAGTCAGGAGCGTCTCTTCCCCTTAAAATAAAAAAACAGCTTTGTAGTTTAATTTCACGCCAACGCTGACCTGGAATGATTGGATGACTTGTATCCATGGTAACTACGAGAAATTCCTTCACAGACTTAATATATCCATTCTTTGGTCAAAACAACCATCTGCCACCTAAAACCATGACAGTAAGACATCGGCCCCATTTCGACGGCACTTAAGCTGCCACCGATGCCCCTTCCTTTCTAGAAAGCATACCATCTCCATGACTGTCTCCATACCAACCACACAGTCCAGATCAGTGACCAGTGAACTCCCCGACCGCTAGGTCGCCTGCCAACAAACTACATGTTAATCCTTCCCCTTTCCTCCCCTAGCAAATGAAACCCTACTTACATCGCCTGCCAATGAAATGCTTTAGTTATTATATAAGATTCATGGTCGCTACCATACCTTCCGTGAGATCTAAATGAGATCTGCTGAAAATAATATTTTTACACCAAAAAACGAGTTGTATCACCTTATATTACAATGGGTACAGGGATTAACAAGGATTAACAAGTTACCCAATTTTAAAGTCATCCAGTCGCAGCAATACTGCAGTCAACTCCTACACTCCTTCCAGAAAAACAACTCCGAATATTCCTACGACATTCACCTCCATCGCACTACGAATGCTCTGGGGCATGCAGAAGCACAACATCTGATGATCCCTCAGCCCGCGAATACTACCCGCGGCCCATCTAGAAGCACACAACACAGGGAATGCCACATGATCCCATCATTACCAGGCGGCCGCCTAGGGCGCCGCTCTAGTAGGGGCACTTTTCCGGTATTTATTTGGTGTAGGTAGACTAGGATGGGGGCACCAGATGGTGTGGTGGGGGGCACCGTGGAACCCTTTTGCCTAGGGCACCAGTTGACCTAAGGCCGCTCCTGATTACCACCACCCACCTAGCCAGGCAAGGGGCCCAACAACAAGAACCACGCTGCAACAAAAGGGGCAACCATTTGAAAATAACAAACCATTCTAAACCAACACCAATGCAATTGTTCTGCTGTTGCACTATGAAACACAAAAGCACCTCATATTGTGCTGACCGAAGGGGAAAAGACACCTCCAAATTGATGAGAACAGCTCCCTCCTTTCTGCATTAATAGAGACGATGACGATACCAGCATACCTCTCAAGTGTACCTCATTACGAGGAACGTACCTCATTTGGGGTCTTAAAAAGTTCATGTTCCTCGAAGTTCCTCAAAGTTCCACGTTGAAAGAGTCTTGTCACACATTCAGTGTTCGGAATTTAAGTGAAATCCATGGTAAATAGAAATTAATCATATTAATTCATTAAAGGATCTTCTTTATAAGTAAAACCAGGATATTTTAACCATGCTATGACCTTCCTAGTTGAAGATGTTAGCTAGCCATTAGTATGTGTTCCACATTTTGCCCATTTGTTCCACATTATGAAGGTGAGTGTTCCTCATTTTGGAGATGAAAGGTTGAGAGCTATGGATACCAGGAGAACCAAGCCCACCAAGCCTCTAACTGATGAACTGCTCCAGACTGTGTCTATCTATATGTACTATACATTACACACACACACACACACACACATATATATATATATATATATATATATATATATATATGTATAATATCTACACTTCCCCCATTTTCTTTTTTTTTATGTATCATCTTTATAGTTATCGACTACAGAGTTCACGTCCCCCATACAACTACCACAAGGAACTCATACCCCCCCCCCCCCTTAATCCTATGCAACTAGGCAAAACAGAAAAAAATTAATTAAAGTTACCCAGCTCTTTTTTGCACATAATTACTAATCCAAGGCCTACCTGATCCCCTTTTACCAAACAGGTTGTCTTGGACGTAAGCCTGCACTGTAGCATGTTCACGCCAAAATGTGATTACTTACCCAGCTACATTTGTCTAAACTCCTTAAGCCCCACCCCACCCTTATCTCATTTTCTGCCAGTCATCCCTCCCTCCATTTCACCTCTCCCACCCACTTAACTCCCATTAATATATCAGCCTAACCCCTACTGAAGATGTCCCAGGACAACTTGGTTTGTTACCAAACCTAATTTTTAGGAAGTCTCAGAAGAAAGACAGTATTTTAAACAGAACTAGACAGAATATAACAGGTGTAGATGAGGAAACAAGAGAAGAGAGAGTAACCCACTTCATGCCTACTGTACTAAGAAATTACTCGTTCTATGGGGAAGCAAAAGAGAAATAGATTGCGGGCTTGTTGTTAGCGCCAAAGTCTATTAGAACACTTGCAATTATGTTAACACATGGCCTAATTTTCGTTAATCATTTTTGGATAGGACGGAATATAGAATTTTATATAGGTTTTACAAACCTATTACTACAATGAACATACAGAACGTTTGTGTAGCCCACTGCAAATTGAAAAGGATAGAACTGGATGCACAGTTTAAGAACTCTATGACACTCTTACTCAGCATGGATGTCCAGTTTGAATGTGCATTGTAGATCATCTTGTAAAACTAAATAAAGACAGACTTATGGTAATTATTAGTTATGCAACACAATTTGCTGAGGTAATACTCATGCATACAGTTAATACAAAGTCCACAGGAGAAAAAAATAGTTTTGCTGTGTTCCAGGTTAGGAATTACTCAAAAAAACTTTTTACAGATATTGTTTTGTTACATTTTTAATACCCAGTAAACATGTTACTTATTAAGAACAGAGGATAACTAGCTGAGAATGTTTTAAATCAGTGATATGTTCAGTATAGATAAATTGTTTAAAATATCCATTAAAACTAAATGTAGCTCAATATGATTCTAAATTATTTTATCCTTGATTTCAAAAGCTGAAGTCTGACAGCTTTACTGTCTCCTTGTCATTTTCCTGAATTTGAGCTAGACTTTTGTGCTCTCACTTTGCTTCAGGAAAATATTGCCTCCTGTTTGTCTATTCTCCTGACAGATTTGTTTATACATATTTCTAATATTTTTGAAAGTAATCCAGTTTTGCTCTGTACTACATTTAAAGAAAATGCAATACAAAATATGTTCCTGCTTATTTGTATATCTAACACATTCTTTCAGCTGACATTTTGCTAAGGGTAAATAAATCACAGCTATAAGTATGTCTTGTTATACTATAGTCCATTTTCTACTTATATCTAATCAGATTTTGTTTGTATGTAAATAACGACTCACAAATATTGTTTATATTTAAATAAATAGATTCATCCCTGTACAGAATGTTTAGTATAGATTTATCGTGAGACTAGACTCCAAATAAAGGAAGCTGTCATCCCATAGGATAACATTTAATTTTATTGGTATGATATGAGGATGACAATTGCACTGTATGTGTGCATATCACTACACAGACCTCTAGAACTGAGCATGCACATCGGAGTTTGAAAGGTAGGTTTGAGGCATGAAATTTTTCCTTGCAGGGTTTTATTTTCACAGTAACTGTTATTTGCAAGAACATGTGGTTGACTTTCCAAAATAATAATGCTTCATGCTGTTTTTGTCCAGGATGTTGCAGATGTAGAAATTTCTCAGGAGTTGGGAAGTGTAGTTCCACCAGTAATTCAGACATTATGCAAGGTACATCAACAATTCAGAGGTTCTAGCCACACTTCAAAGGGCATTTTGTCTGATGTTTTAAACAGTTACTAACACATAAGCCCTGGAATTAGCAAGCAGTGGAGATTTTTGCAATGTATCTATGGTAAACATGTCAGTGTCTGGCAGAATAGAAGTTTTAGGGGCTCATATGGCATCTGTGTCCAGCACCACAAAATGGTACTTCCAAGAGTATACTCATGTTTCCTTTCATACTGCAGAAATCATTTTACTGATTGTATTCTGATGCAAGCATATCAACTATCCAGATTTTCACAGAATGTCTAAATTTTTGCCTCATATTTTTGGTCTGCTCCTTATAAAATTTATGGTTTTCTGGCAAATCCTTGAGGATATAAATCACTAAATAATGACATACATTTGAGTTTCAGACTTTGTATCCTTCTAAAAATGCATGCTATATCAAATTATGCTATTATAACAACTTTTAAAGTTTAAATAGCAATATTTAAAATCATTCCCTATTTCTGGGCCTTTGTCTCCCATTATTATAGGTTTTGTCCAGATTTCTTGCACCAAGATATTGAGAGGTATGGACACAAGCATGTTACTATTGATGAGAAACCAGATATAACAGGAAAAATACATGGGGATCATGTGATAGATAGGATCCATAGTCCATCTAGGTAGGTAGTTTGCACTCCCTAAGTCCAGTAATTGGTCGGTCAGGCACATAATCTGTGTACACGCTGTGTTGCACATTCTTGCTACCATACCTGACAGTACCAAAAGGTACCATTGTGATACAACAGTACCCCCCCTTAGCTCAAAACCTATGGTGAGAAATTTGGGAACACAAGTTGATAGCAACCTTAACTTTAATTACCATGTGTCCACAGTGGTAAGGAAGGTCTTCTATGTTGCACATCTCATAAGTAAGGGCATTGCATACAGAGCTAAGGATGTTATAACTCCCCTGTGCTCTTCCCTTATCAGACCACCTAATAGAGTACAATTCTCCCTTCTGTATGTACCTCACCATACACCTGCAGCAGCTGGAGAGACCTCTTAGGTTTCTCACCTAGAAAATTCAGGACCATCAACACATGACCAGTATGGACAGACTGAAGGTCCTGTTACTGTACTCTGTGTCTTATAGACTGCTGAGAGATAACTTGTGCTTGGCCTACAGAGCAGTCTTGGACCCTTCCTAATGGAAATGGTGCACATCCGCAAGTCAAATGGGACAAGATTCATTCACTTTAGGGATCTTAACCTAGCCTGCAACATTAACTGGATAAAAAAGCTAGGAAATCACTCCACTAGTCACCCACAAGTAAAAAATAAAATCCATTTTATTAAGCGCGTTTTGTCTCTCCTTATAGGGAGACTTCTTAATTTTTTGGCTTTTCTGGTGTTTAATAGCCTGCAACATTAACAGGACATGCTGGAGAGACAGATATGTCTCCCAGAGATTGCCACTCCTCTGGAATAAACTCCCAGTTCACATAAAACAGTGCTCGTCAATGACCCTATTTAAGTGTACCTTAGACAACTGGATGGGAGACCATAAATTTACCCTGGGGGTGTCACCTATGTCCGTCTTGTATAAAGGCAGTCGGTACTGATCATAGACTTGTGCTGCAAATATAGACCATACAACCTGGCCATTATGGAAACAAGTGTATAACATGGCTAGGCTTATAAAGGCCTTGGGCGAGTAGCCTAGTAAACTCCTATAAACCTATGAACAATGTTGATGGGCTTGCAGAAAATTAGAGGCAGCCATTATACTTAGTTTTTAGTTTTTAATAACTATACTAGATTTGACACGTCATCCAAGACTGAAACTATAGTTGTCATTTGCTTCTTATGATGCTTGAGGCCTGGCATGTTCTAGTGTAGCACACTGCCGGCATAGCAGGGAATGCAGGGTCATCACATTATGTAAGATGAGTTGACTTAGTGCTGACACTAGATCCTCACATTAATGGTGCTGCATTCCACCCAGTTATATAGATCTTCCTTTGATTCCTGCCGCACACAGATGTGGCCACATGGTGCAGTCTTTGTCCAGCTCCAACATTTCAACACCAATGTCCTGCAGTGGCACTGTACATCCAACTTTATCACTTCTGTGAGGCTGGAAACTATAGCAGCATACCTGGGGAAACTGGAATAGTCTGAGTCAAGATTATGGTTCAGAACTGGCTGCATGAAGTGGGCAATTGTGTCTGTGATACTTAATGTGTTTACTCTGTTCCAGCCCTGTAACAAAACCCTACAGCAGATGTTTGATACCCAGTATGTTCTGCATGTGCCCTGCTTGCATAGATTATGAATGGCATTCTGCATGAAATCTACTATATGTTTTAGTTCAAAGTGGAGCTGTCTAATGCAGAACATATTAAGGACATGCACTGGTTAGTGTAGCCTGTTTTAATAATATCATTATTACACCCAAGCTGTATACATCAGCTTAACTCTTCATGCATTATATGCATAGATGGCCAGTTATTGTCATAGATTTCTCCAAGACATTGCTGTGATCCTATTGACTGGGCATGCCAGGCATGCTTCCTACCAGTGTGCGTCTGTTTTTCTTTCACAGTACTATCTTCCAGGAAATCTTCTTCCTCTCACTGAAGCACTCTCTGTGATACCTGCTGCTGCCATGACAGAGTTCTAAAAATATAGAATGGGTGACTACCATGATAGTTTATTGTCATGCTGTGATGCATGGCAGAAAAAGTGACAATCTCTGATGTTTTGTCTGCTGTGTACTAGAGATCAACCCCATATATTTAAAAGCAATAGAAATGAGATTTCAGCAGTCAATATATTACATAAAACATTGCTGTTATCTGCTGATGTGCCTTGTTAATTGCCTCATCTTCCACATTGCGTGTAACCTCTCAACTGTCCTTAATTTTCTGGGACGTCCCTGATTTTGACTCAAATTTTAGCTCTGTCCCTCTTAATCCCTCCTAAAACTAGTGACTTATGGAGGAAAGGTGATGAATTATACTTAATGAATAATGACAATAATTAAGAGTTATAGAGTTTTTTTACTTCAGAAAATGTGTATTATTTCATATGCTCTGATTCTGTCAATGTTTCAAGTTAATAGCACTAATATTTTAAAAGTGTCCCTGATTGTCCCTGATTTTTTCTTGACTTGTCCCTGATTCTGTTGAAATTTGTCCCTGATTGGTTGAGAGGTATGATAGTGGGCAATCCTTGTAATCTGCAAACTAATGGAATATTACTTTAGGCCATTACATGTTATGTTTTCATCTCATATAGCATTGGTATATTTTTCTTATTTCCGGCCTTTTCTTTACTTACCAGCTAAGTATTGCATAGGCATATGCTTAGTCACATATCATTTAGTCCACACATTCACCAAGTATGTGTATCATGGATACAGTCTAAATATCTAATACAGATATTGGTTATGATATGACTTGCTGTACATACTACAGTGCAACTGAAGTAATTCATTTCTACTTAACAGAATTTCTGAGTCATATCAGTATGTCCTGAGGAAGAAAACTATGACAGTGAATTCTTCTCTTGATTTGTGACATTTTGCGGGTGTTCCCAGGAACATTATATCAGTTATTAACTGCTCAAATATGATGCAGAGGAATTTATCAAGTATAAAGCTGGTAGTAGTCTTGATACACTGACATTATCACCTATATGAATCTTGAATGACCCAGACATCATTATACGGTGTGTTAATTGCATTTTAGATATCAGTGGATGGTTACCAAACAGGTCAGTTGCCATTTTGTGTGCTGCACACAACTTGCATAAGTGCTCAATATCTATCTGTCTGCCCTCTATTGGTCATAGAGCTGGTGGAGGATGATGTATGGACAATTATGTCATTTTATTTTTAGAGGATCTTGACAACTGCAACAAAAAGGGAGTTTTATCGAAACTAAGCTTTCTGCATGCAGCTCATTGCTTCTTTCTGATATTCTTTACTGTTTTGACTTCAGTTTTATTGTCTTGCTTTAATCTTGCAGCATCTTGGAAATGGAAATATGACATTTTGGGCTGAATTTACACAACGCATATTATCATTCACATTAGTCATGCAGAGTTCTTCGTATTCTATTGCAGCAAGTATTACAGAATAGCAAACAGTAAGTAGTGGTTGGTACAGCTTACACATACTATTGTCTTTAGCTCAAACAGTTTTGGAATCTGATCCCATGAGTTGCTTGTGCTATGACAGGAATGCATATGATGTAGCCATCTGCAGGGAGATATAGGCTGCTTTGATTTGGTCATTGTTGAGCTTTTTGGATTTTATCAGATGCACTAAGCAATTTTCAAAGTTAAGGTTTCTCTTTTCTAACTGTGTGTGTGTGTGTGTGTGTGTGTGTGTGTGTGTGTGCGTGCGTGCGTGCGTGCGTGCGTGTGTGTGTGTGTGTGTGTGTCTTTAATCAGTTACCCATACTTCTTTATGTGACAGCCTATTACTCAGATAAAGTACAATCATCTACTCTTGTCTCTCTATTATTTGCGTCTTTCATTCAGGGGGAATAAGTAACCTGTTTGTGAATTACTGACCTTATAAATCTCTGGCAACTTTTTATATGACTTGCTTTCTAACAGTTAAAATGAAATGCTTTTCAAATCTCACAAAAAATGCTCCTTTTTAAACAGCAGAAAGTATACGTTCAGTGCTTATCATAAACCCATCAATCAAAACACAAGCGATTGTGTAATAACTATAGTCATATCCTTTCTGAAGCACATTAGTCAAGAGGGAAATGAAGTAGAACATTAATTATTGCATCCCGTCCCTTGAATTTCCATATTAATGACAGCCGCAGTGATTATCAAGGCAGATGGTCTGTAGTCACTGGATATGTGAGATCTGAATCTCTTACTCTTACATTTTTTACTAGCTTTTCCCACTGTGTCTGAAGTAAAATGACTGTGGACCTATTTATTAGAATTTGCGCAAGCAAACAGACCACTGGAGGGGACAAAAATGCTGTAATATATTCTGTAGATGTCCCATAAAAGACTGATACACAAACAAACCCTTCAAAATTATATCAGAGGATTAAATTAGATTTTAGTTTCACAGTGGTAGAGTCCATATCAAATAAAGACCTTATAAACACATTATATAAGACATCTTGGTTACATACTCAACCTAACATTGTTTATATGCATAAAGAGTACTGCTGAAAACTGGACTAAATGAATACTGCATTCTGATTTGCATTTTTGGTTTTGAAAGCTAACCATTCACATCGATATGGTATCACTTTTTTACGCAATTACTGAGTTTCAAAATACAGCAGAGCAGATAAATGCATTATTTCAAATTACTGTAGATGGCTTGTAATTCTCTTTGTTTGCTTTTTGTTTGAAACCGAGGCCATTCCCTGCAATGATTTGTGCATTTATAACTAATGTTAAGGAATCATACACATGGCTAGCAGTGAAAGATGTTAGTGTGATGTTGGTAATGCAGGTTTAATGCAGGTTTAAAGCTTTGTCAAGAATTTATTTGGCTAGTACTGTGTTAGGACCTAGCTGACTTTTGACTCCAAAGGTGCCAAAAATGGTTATTGCTTATGAAAATATTTACAAATGCACTGAAAACATTTATTAGAAGGGGAAAAAAGATTGTTACATACATACATGCAAATATTTCAAGTATGGGCATTAATGCCCTTCTAGCTTGCCAATATACCAAAATACTTGTTCCCATAATAAATGTCCAGGCTGTTCTTAAAAATATCTAAACTAGTACTTGCTTTAATGTAATTTGGTAGTTTGTTCCAAGCATCTGCTACTCTGTCAGAGAACCAATTAGTGCACTTCTCATTCCTATAGAATCTTCTACCAAGGTTGTCTGATGATTCTCTAGTACTTTTTGATAAGCCCAAATATTCCCAGAGATAGTTGTCTCTAAATGCCCTATATACTTGAATAAAATTTCCTTTTAGATATCTGTAAGAGACACTGCACAAGTTCAGATATTTTAGTCTTTCACAATAACTTAATTTTTCACATCCATAGATGCCCTTGGTATATTTCCATTGTACTCTTTCCAGTTTATTCATGCTTGTTTTCCTATGGGGTTTCCATATTGTTATTCCTTACTCAGGTTTGGGTCTAATGCAACTAACAGACAATGACTTCATTTTTAATTTCTTAGACTTTATAAAGCTTTTTATACAACCTATATTTCTGTAACTATCATTAACCAATTGGTTAATATGATTAGGAAAAAGCATAGCTGAATCTACCCATAAAACCAGATCCTTAAATTAGTCTACAGTTTCAATCACTGTGTGCTGTATTAAATAGTCACATTTCAATTTATGTCTCCCAAATCTCATATACTTATCTTTTGATGCATTTATCAGCATATTATTCTTTTGTGCCCAAATGGCCAATTTAGTCAAGTTTTTTTGCAGACATGCCTTATCTGTAACACATGTACTCAGTTTACCCAATTTAAGGTCTGCATATAGACTGTAGAACACCTCAAATGAAAAGGTTAGGTCTAAAAGATACAATCTAAACAAGTAAGGGCCTGGGACAGAGCCCTGCGGGACACCCTGACTGTAACCAAGGATTTCACCTGTCCAGTTGCTGTATGATACTTGCCATGTCCTATTTGTAAGCCATGCAACTATCAATCTTATCAAGAGTAAATCAATACCTAGTTGTACTAATTTATTGATCAGTGTTTTATGTATGACTCTGTCAAATGCTGAAGTTAAATCTATATAAATTACATCACAGCACAATTTTTCATTCATAGCTGTTATTATATTGTTATAGAACAACATGTTACAGGTGGTAATAGATCTATTTTCAACATATGCATGCTGATATATGGTTTCAAGTCCCAACCTATCCCGTTCTGACAATAACTTATCCAATATTACCTTCTCCATTATTTTTCCACAACATGAAAGTAGACTTAAGGGTTTATATGACTCTGGGTTTGTCCTACTCCCCTTTTCCTTAAAGACAGGTTTAATAAGCACATCTCTAGTCTTGAGGAATCTCCCCATACTTATATGACCTAGTGAATAATAGATATAATGGTACCATAAGTTCTTGCTGAAGTGTTCTCAGGTCATTGTTACTAATTCCATCTCCTTCCTGTGCTTTGTTTGGATCCAGTTTGCACAGTACTTTTTCAATATAATTTAATTTGATTCCAGTATCTGCAGTTACCTGGATGTCACTAGGACAACCTATCACCCCTTTTGTAGAGCCAAACTGTTTTGCATAAGATTTTGTAAATATATCTATAATCTGTTGCATCTGAGAATAAATTTTAGATCTGCACGCAGTTTATCAATTTGTGTATATTTACTACTTCCACATCTTATGTATCTATAAAAAGGTTTCCTATTATGCTCAATATGTTTAATTAACCTTTTGTGTATTGGTTTAGATTTCAGTTTGCCAGAATTATCTAGCAACAAATTAACCTTTATAACCCCATGATCACTGCACATCAATGGTGGTAAAACATGACTTGAAATAACAGTAATTTCTTTAGGAACACAAACAATGTCTAGTATGTTCCATTCCCTGGTAGGTTTTTTTACAATCTTAAACAATTGCTGTTCCTGAATATACGTTGTGAATAATTTCCTTACTAGCATTGTTAAATCAATATTATTCCAGTCTGTTTCTATTAAATTTAAGTCCTCAGCTAATATTATTCTTCACTGCTGTGTTTCATGCAAGAAATGTATGAATTTCTCTAGGTCATCTGCACTTGACTTTGATAGTCTATACACTCTAACAATTTTTATATTTTCCAGGGTTGTCTTTTATTGTCACAGTTACAAAATCTATAGTATTGGTATTATCACTGAACATGTTATAATCACAGGTCTCATAACTATCCGAGGAATGGAGAAAAAGTGTTTTGGTACCGATTTTTAAGAATAAGGGTGATGTGCACAGCTGTAGTAACTACAGAGAGATTAAATTGATCAGTCACAGCATGAAGTTATGGGAAAGAGTAGTGGAAGCTAGGTTAAGAAGGGAGGTGATGATTAGTGATCAGCAGTATGGTTTCATGCCAGGAAAGAGCACTACAGATGCGATGTTTGCTTTGAGAGTGTTGATGGAGAAGCACAGAGAAGGTCAGAAGAAGTTGCATTGTGTCTTTGTTGATTTAGAGAAAGCATATGGCAGGGTGCCTAGAGAGGAGTTGTGGTACTGTATGAGGAAGTCGGGAGTGTCAGAAAAGTATGTAAGAGTGGTACAGGATATGTACGAGGGTAGTGTGACAGCGGTGAGGTATGCAGTGGGAGTGACGGATGCGTTTAAGGTGGAGGTGGGATTACATCAAGGATCAGCTCTGAGCCCTTTCTTATTTGTAATGGTGATGGACAGGTTGACAGACGAGAACAGACAGGAGACCCCGTGGACTATGATGTTTGCAGATGACATTGTGATCTGTAGTGAGAGTAGGGAACAGGTGGAGGAGACCCTGGAGAGGTGGAGATATGCTCCAGAGAGAAGAGGAATGAAGGTCAGCAGGACTATGACAGAATATATGTGTGTGAATGAGAGGGAGGATAGAGGAATGGTGAGGATGCAGGGAGTAGAAGTGGTGAAGGTGGATGAGTTTAAATACTTGGGATCAACAGTTCAGAGTAATGGTGAGTGTGGAAGAGAGGTGAAGAAGAGAGTACAGGCAGGATGGAGTGGGTGGAGAAGAGTGTCAGGAGTGATTTGTGACAGAGTACCAGTAAAAGTGAAAGGGAAGGTCTACAAGAGGGTAGAGAGACCAGCTATGTTATATGGGTTGGAGACAGTGGCATTGACAAAAAGGCAGGAGTCAGAGCTTGACGTGGCAGAGTTGAAGATGTTACGATTTGCACTGGGTGTGACGAGGGTGGACAGGACTAAGGGTAAGTATATTAGAGGGTCAGCCCAGGTTGGAAGGTTTGGAGACAAAGCCAGAGAGACAAGATTACATTGGTTTGGACATGTGCTGAGGAGGGATGCAGAGTATATTGAGAAAATTATGCTAAGGATGAAGCTGCCAGATAACAGGAAAAGAGGAAGGCATAAGATAAGGTTTATGGATGTGGTGAGAGAGGACATGCAGGTGGTTGGTGTGAAAGAGCAAGATGCAGAGGACAGGAAGAAATGGAAACAGTTGATCTGCTGTGGCAACCCCTGATGGGAGCAGCCAAAAGAAGAAGAAGAAGATAACTATCTTTAATCCCTATCATAACTCCTCCACCTGATTTTTGTTAGAATTTCTGTTACAATAAAAACATTTATACCCTGACAGAACTGGTTTCCAGTCATTGTTCTTTAACCATGTTTCATCAACAATAAAATCAGTCTTGTGGGAACACAGAGCAAATTTTCCAATAAAAAAGGCTTTCCCCAGGATTCAGCAAGCTCTGCATGGGGTGCAGAAATAGTGCAGGAGCTGCTGGAGGCAATATGGCCACCGAGAGTTCCAGAAACAAGCTCCCGGGACGTGTACGAGCACTTCTGCACAATTCCTGCATGGACACAGCTCCTGTTTGCAAATTACCCCATTTGCAGGTAAAAACCATGCAAATGTGGTGAATTTGTGATCCAGGAAGCTGGCAGCAGGCCGTGCAGGACTAGTGTGATCTGCAGAAATGTACTCGGTTAGTAACCAAGTACATTTCTGTAAACTACAAAACAAAGGCATGACAGCTCCAAATAAAGGGTGTATATAACATGTAAAGCATGCCAAAGGCCAAATATATGGCCATTGGCATGGAAAACAGTTGCAAAAATAAAAAAAATATATATTTTTTTTTGGCTGATTTTGGACGTTTAAGTGTAGGGCAGTGGTGCGCAAATGGGATCGGCTGGAAAATAACAGAAAAAACCTGAAAAAAGCTTTCCCTGCAAAATCACAATTTTGCCATTAAAGTCAATGGCAGGCAGAAGACAATAAGGCCAGTGAATAGTGGCTGCTAAGGGGGAAGGCTCAGTGTCAGACTTGTAACTAGGAATTAGCAGGTAATCCTATGCAAATGAGGGGAATGATACTGAATCCCAGATGGTGCAAGCCTAAGAGCTAGCTTACATTAGAGAGGGGTGTGTCTGGCATACTGTAAGGTTATTGGAGTCCTGTGGCTTGGGTTGGCCTTTAGCTTAGCAGAGCTAAGCAAGGGGGGTGTGTCTGAAGCTGCCAAACACTCTTTACATTGCCTAAGTGAGTGTGCATGCCGTGCGCCGTGTTTTAAATGAAAAAAAAGTAAATCAGGAAATAGCAGCTCTGTGCAAATCTGAGCACTGTGTTTGCATGGTGCACCCTAGGGCTTAAACATGATGGCAATGGGAAGGGAAAACAGCAGTAGGAAGGTAATAAAGGAGAACTAGCATAGCTGGCAGGTGAAATGTATCAGAATCAGCCAATTACACAGGCAGCAGTCCAGCACAGACCAGCACACTACTATAAAATATGCAAACACCTTTCCCTCTGTTTTTTCCCACAAACTCTATACCACCGGTGTACACAAGTGGGAAAATTTTACCTAACAAAACCAACAAAATCATAGGGGCTGCATTAGCTCTCATAAATCAACATGTGGAAGAGGCTGAGGGTGGTGAGGATGAGAATGCTGATGACCAACCCACAGTGAGGAGAAGGAGAAGAGTGTACAGAGACAGGCTAACCTACCAGGGGCTACATGAGCTGGAGATAGTGGAGTACTATAGAGTGGACAGGGACCTCCTACGGCAAATTGTTGAGTTGTGCCGGCCACACCTCACACACAGAACCAACAGAGGGGAACCCATTCCAGTGGATACCAATGTATGTGTAGGCCTAAGAATACTAGCCACAAGTACCTTCCAAAGGCCAAGTGGAGATATCATGGGGATCTTATAGGCACCAACATCCAGGGTACTCCACCAGTTCCTGGATGCCATGCCAGCACATGCCGGTGAGCACATATATTTCCACAACACCCGTGAGGCGTTAACCAGCAATATGCGTCTCTTCCACCAAATATCAGAATATCCTGAGGTAGTGGGTGCTATATTCTGCACGTGCATACACATCAAAGCACCACCCCCGGTGAGTGGGGTAAGGTCTATATCAACTGCAAGGGCTTCCCCTCCATCAACTTCCAGGTCATGTGTGATGACCAGGGCATTATAACGAATGTGTGTGCTGGCTGCCCTGGAAGCTATCAAAACTCCCACATCTGGCATATGACGCAGCTGTACCAGAGATTTGCCAGTGGGACAATCTCTTATGGCCACCTAGTGGGGGATGCTGGTGACGCACTGGAGCCGTGGCTGATGACACCCATCAGAAATGCACACACACCTGAACAAGAACTCCATAATGAGGCACATGCACAGACCAGAATCATAACAGAGTATGTGTTTGGGATGCTCAAGTCACAGTTTAGGTGCCTGGACATATCCGGTGCAGCCTTGCAGTACTCACCAGCTACATGTACCCAAATTGTCATCGTATGTGCCATGCTACACAATTTGATCCTGCGGAAACATCTGCAGCAGGAACAGCTCAGGGTAGGGGCACACATCCCCCCAACATTGCCAAGGCCTGCACTGGCAGAGACTGAGTCAGAGGAGGAAGAACCTGAGCCTGCCCCAGTAGGCAGAAGGAGGCATGCCCAGTATGCCCAGGCCTTGGCAAAGAGGCAATGCATAACACATACACTGACATGGTAGGAACCCAGAGAATGACACCTCTCTCTGACTCGCACATACAGTAAAAGGGATGCCAAACATGACACTACCTGTGCTTAACCATGTATAGAGAGTGTACTATGTGCATCCGGCATAGTCAGTTCTCCAGCAACATCCTCAATACTGGCACAGCCACAAGATAAGTCACTCTCCCTATCAATTGCTGAATGGAGTAGTATGTTTTGTTACTTGTGTCTATGGTATGGATTTCAGCATGCAAGGGAATTGGGTGGCTGAATGGGATGCCAGCAGATAGTAGACACCTATAGTGGCATCATGAAAGCTGTAACAAATACTGGTGTCACCATAGTAGCCAGTACTAGGCAAGGTAACAAAACCCACTGCAGGAAATGTGGTGGGCCAAATGAGTGTCCATAGGACACACATGGCAGTCAGGGAGGCTCACATACCCAACAACAGTCTCACCCAGCAGGACAGGCGTAGACAAACACAAAGAAAGGCTGTACTAAGGCCTCTGATTGATGGCTATGGAGAACAGCCCCCCTCCAGACCTACACAGACAGACTACAACAGGTCAGGCAGTGGGATGTTAGTTCTGAAGGGTAAGAAGTCTGAAACTGAAATGTAGGTCAATAAAACCTAAGAACTGATATGCCTCTAGTCTGCATGATAGGTCAGAATACAGAATGAAATGGAGTACCTGAAATACCAGTACAGTCATAAAGCAAATGTGTATAGTTGTCAGGTGTGCACCCCCCCCCCCCCCACAATCCTATGTAGCAATGCAGTAAGATGTATCTGTAGGTATAACAGTGGAGCACAGATTACCTGAGCTGGCCAAAGTAGCAGGATAGATTGTAGCACATGTGCAATATGCAGGGCTGCATGTGTTAGGTCGATGTGTGTTGTATATTGTGTTAGTGGTCAGCATGTAGACATGTTGAGGTTTGTAAATAAAGAAAAATAGTCCAGAGTCACCAAAACCACCACTAAACAACGAAAAGTAACTCAGAGGGTGACATAATAAAGCCAAAACAGATGGCTGAAATCCACTCCAAACAAATTTATTGAGTATCCACACAACATTAACATCAAGACAAGTATACGTTTTCGTTTTAGCAACTTCATCAGATGTGGGATGATGATCTTACAAGAAGCTTAAATACCTTCACCAGTTTAGATATGTGTTCAGTTAAATAATTAATAATCTCATTAAAAAAACTTCTTGAAAAAACTAGTACAAACCACATTCTATTGAGCCCTAACCAAATAATTTGATAAAAAATAAAAAGATGAATAAATATAATGCATATGTGACGACTGGGGAAGAGAGGGGTGAAGGCTGCCAGCCTAGTCAAATAGAATTTGATATATAATTCTATCAACTGTATAAATAAATGTAAAATACAGGCTTGTGTTTTTAAATGTAAGAAAACACTGTGAAATATGGAACTGCAAAATATGTAACAACATTGCACTCTACTGGCCCTGTGAAGCATGTTGTATCCTTTCATGTTAGAATTCATCCCAAGGGTGGCGGGATAAAGATTTCATGCCCATTGATTTAAGGCTAAAGTTTATGACTAGAATTTAGATGTGTAAGGTGCTTTATGGCTTTAGTTTTTGTTAGTATATACATGTGAACTGTCTTCTATTGTTGTACGTTTCTGTGCAGGTGTTAGATTGCTAAATAATGCAGTTTGTGGCCTGAGAACTCAGACCAGGTGTTAAGATGATGTAATATGAATACTGGGAAAACCTAAGTGTCAAAAATGATGTCATTTTGGGAGGGCCTTAGAGACATGTTTGTTAGTAATGTTAAATTCTATTTCTCACAAGAGACCTAGGGCATTTTGACTGTGAACATCCAACTTGCTAGCACTGCCTATGCTCTTTATGTATGTAAGCAGGATTGTAGCACTGCGTTTTCTCTTAAGATTAGCTAAAGATTAGAAAAGTTAGATTATGTATTTTTCTGTGTTATCAGATCTTTCCTACAATATTATTTTAAGTTTCTATGTGATCTGTGAACTCTTATATATCTCTGTGGTGTAGTAGATTTGTCTTGTGTTTTAATTATTTATTATTAAATATTTTTAAAACCTTCTACCTGTGGCTGGTTTGTGTAGAGATGAAGTATGCTTTAGAGTACATTATATATTTATAGACTTTACTGTCTAAGCCCTTCCAATAAGCCTTAGACTGTATAGTCACATTACCACTGGATATTAATATTGTACAGTAATCATTGGACACCCTTTTAAGGGTCTTTTAGTAGCTGATATTATTAACTGGGTGGTGGCAGTAATTACTACCTTATAGTCTGGGTAGAGCGGCACAGCTGGAGAATCTGTGTCAGCCTTTCCCAGGAGTGTCTGTGAAGTTGTATAAATACTTATCTCAAAGTCTGTGTGCGTTGTGTCAGCTACTTGGGCAGGGACACGAAGTACTGGTTGGACAGAGAGGGTTCTAGAGGTTCTAGCTTGCCCATTTAGGCTGAGACCTGGACTCTATAGATGTGCCAGTGGGGAGTCTTATTAGGGATCTGGTGAGCAAGGGAGCAGCCAGCCCCAGAATGACTGTGATCTCTGTGTGCACTTAAGGGAAATTGTACTTTACTGTGTGTATTAGTTATCCTTTCCTCTGCTAGGAGATGACCTCCCTGGTATTAGTGGTGAGGATTGAGGCTCCTTGATTGCTGGACCAGGGCACGGTCATCACAGCATAAAAAAAATGCATAAAAAATTCATTGTGTTCTTCATTAAGTACCAATATTAAGAAATAAATCAGTTAAAACCTCTTACTAAATGCTGAAGAATCTACACTCTACAATTTATTATACTCTAGCTCCGTCTTGCGACTTTTCAAGGAATTGTTTTACAAACAGTAATGAAAAACATACAAAGTGAAAGAATAAATAAGTGCCTTGCTACCTAATTTAAAAGACATTGGCATCCAAACTTGGATAAAAAAATATAAATATATAATTAAAAAACAACTGATTAAAAAATAAATAAATAATCATTAAAAAGAGATGCATCTTAAAAACTTGCACGTATTTGATTTTGTTACAATTTCGCTGATCTAAGTTTGAGCAAGGGAATTAATGAAATATTTTCATTGAGACCAGGTGGTTTACTAGCCTGCAGTGTGACTTGCCACCAAAGTTCTCTGTACTTAATTGTCTCTTCCCATAGGCCTCCTCTTCCATCAGTGCTCACCCCTTCAATAACAAAAAATAAAAATTGAGCATAGGGACACTCTTGTTTATGTTTATACAAAGCATTGGTCTCTTTTTGTATCTGAATCTCATACATGTCTTTGTAAATCCTCCTCCTCAATTTATGTTCCATTTTCCCCATGTAAAATGCATGACATATTCCACACAATGCTAAATAAACTAGACCTTTTGAATCAAAAATTCTAAATTCCTTTCCTTCCAAGACCATACTCCTACTCTTCAAAAAATACTTTCTTTATTGATAACATATGGACACTGTGAACAATGCCCACATTTAAAACTTCCCTTTCTTTTTTTACTATTGGAACATCCTTCTTGGAAATTTGATTCCAAAAGATTTTTCAAACTACAGGAATTTTTGTAAACTACTTTCAGATTTCACCCAGACACTTTTTCCAAGTCTGTGAATGCTGAAAATCTATTCCACTCCTTTTCTGCAATTTTTCTAGCTACTTTGGAACTGGCATTAAATTCAATAACTAGTGCTCTGCCATAGTTTTCATCCGAGATGTCCTTATCTTTGTTTTCATCAATTGACTTGAAACCCAGAATGGGTTTGAATCTCTCACTCCTTCCATTCAAGACTTCCTTCTTAACTTGTTCTAACAGCCATTCAGGGTAACCCCTTGCCTTAAACATTTGTTTTAAAATTGTCATTTCACCAAAAACATCATTGTCCTTAGAAGTCATTCTACTTTCTTTAATGTATTGACCTTTGACTATATTTTCTTATAATGAAAGGGGTGTGCACTATTAAAGTGCAAGAAGGAATTCAAACATATACTCTTTCTATATACCTTTGAACTACATGTGTTATTATCCTTGTAAATCTCAATATCAAGGTATTGTAGCTTGACCTGGCTTAACTTGAAGTTGAACTTCAAAAAACTAGTACTCTTGTTTAGAAAATCAATAAAAGACTCAATTTGATCAACCCAAAGAATACATATGCCATCCAGAAATCTTTTGTACAAGCTCCAACACTGCTTGTAGGATGACTCTAATACCAATTTTTCTTCCAACTTGGCTAAAACCAGATTAGTGTAGGTAGGGGCACATGCTGCCCCCATCACTACACCTTTAGCTTGGTGGAATAATTCTACCCTAAAAAAATGAAATTATATTTTAACACCAGATCAATTAAGTGCATCACTATAGTACATTCATTGTGGATTAAGGTATTATCTGCATAAACAGTTTCTTCTAAAAGTTTTAAACCTTCTTTATGAGGTATATTAGAAAACAAGTCTACAATGTCTATAGTTAGAAACTTAGTATCCTCATTCAATAAGTCCTGATTAAGACTTCTTAGTAAGTCCCAGGAATCTCTTAAGATATTGTTTCTCTTTACCCATAATTTTTTTTAATCTTGAATCCACATACCAACAAGGGGTAAAGTTTTCGAACCTTTAGCGGATACACTAGGTCATAGGGGGGATCCATCCCATCTTTGTGAATTTTTGGAATCCCAAAAATTGTGGGTATCCTTGGTTTGTCAAAATTTAAAATTTTGTAGGTATTAGGGTCAATTAACCAATCAATAAGTAGCTCCTCAAGTACCATATCAATATGTCTGTATGCTATATTTATTTAGTTCTTGGAGGTACTTAAGTATCTATTAGTGTCCCTTAAAATATCATTCATCTTACTCTCATAACTTAACCAATCTAGGAATACACACATATATCCAAGGACAACACACTATAATAGGCCAAAATTACACATACACAGATGTATGGAAGAGAGTGACAGACAGTGACAAAGAGCCTCCCATCACGAGGCCTGCTCACCTAGCACACATCCAATTGGCTGAAACCACATGATGTGCAAATGTCAATCACTGTAGACATTTGCTTCTGGTATCCCTCAACACTATAGTGTCTGTGGCACTTGTGATAACTGTGTAATATGACTGTACAAGTCAGTATTCATCTAGCAGCTGTATGCATGTACCTGTGAAATATAAACCGGTGTGCCTGAATGTTGTGTGTCTGCTTCCAGATGAATGGTTTATGGCCCATGCACACACAATGCACTCCCCATTGCCCTACTATGGCAAGCCTGCTGATCTCATTCACCTTGAAATACACCTTTGGTGAAGGAATAGCCCTATAAGCTCAGTGGCTATAACTCCGTTATGCTATAGTGTGATGTACAAGTTAGGTAGGAGTTCTAATCCCAGACATGGCAACTGTGTGTGTGTGTGTGTGTGTGTGTGTGTGTGTGTGTGTGTGTGTGTGTGTGTGTGTGTGTGTGTGTAGGCAGGGCTGCTGATGTCATTCATTTTGAAAAACACCTTTGGGGAAGAAGTAACCCAATAAGTTCTGTGGTGTGTCCTATGCTAAACAGTAGTAATTTTTAGGTCCTAATATTACTAATTCTTTAAGGTCATAATATCATTGGTTTTAAAACTTTTTGGAGCTATTGGTATCATCCTGCCGCGTACTTTTAAGACTTTTTTCTGTGTTTTTCATTGCACATAATTTTTGGTGCATATAAGGTCAATATATCTTATCTTATGTAATATTGAAATATTAAGTATTGGATGTGTAGTTTTTTATGATGCGCTTGTTTTTATTTAAGTGGTTTAAACAAGCAATTTTTGTCAACACTTTATTCACGTGCCTTCATATAATTGGCGCATTGCTTTAACAGCTAAGTATAAATTGTACTTGCCCTTGTTTACCAATTGTCTGATGAAGGCGGGTCATTTGTACTCGCCGAAAGCGCTTACCTTCACTGGTATTCTTTTGTTTGCAGCTTGCAATAAAGTTGTTTGTGGTTTTACCAAGTGTTCTCCTCTGTGTGCAGTCGGCACTTTTCGTAGTTTATTGGTTTCTTCAGTCTGTTGGTCGTACTTGTTTGTCTATGGCAGACGCGACAAGAGACACTGGTTCACCACTTATTTTTTCTCAAAATGACTTGGGCAACAACAACTCGGATTCCCAATCGGGGAACCTTACTCAATTAATTGAAGCCCTACTTCACCGAGTGGATGTGCTGACTCAGAAGGTGGAAGCATTCTCTGCTTCTACAGTACCAACGAGTGCTTCGCCAATTGGAATTATTCCCACTGTTTCCGAAGTCGATGGAGCTTCTATTCCTAACGGCCAGCGTTCACCATGTTTGCTGGCTGGTAGTGTTCCTTCTACTGAGGCGAGTGGAGTTTCTATTTTCCACGGACAACGGACACCACTGCTGCCAGTTGGCAGCGTTCTTCCTTCCGAAGCATGTGGACTAAACGCAGCTAACACAGGTACGCAGCAGCTTTTACTAGCTCCTAATCATTCCCTTTCGAGGGTTCCAGTTGACTCCTTAAATTCAAACACAACGAATGCTAATAGCACTCGCTGTATTAATGGGATTCCTGTCATACAAAATTTTTTAAATAATGACTGTTTTTTCTCTGACAACTATAACATCCAGTCAAACAACCTTGACTCCATCGTGGACAACCACCAAAATTTGGACACTAAAATAGACAATTTTGATGTTAAACTATTTAAATACAAAAAATTACAACTGGAAATAGCCTATTCACAGGAATGTATTAGAATCAAAGTCATTCCTAAAGGCTTACGCCAATGGCGTTTCCCAGCTGGTTTAACAGAAGCATCACCATTTTATCAAGAGTTGATTGGACTTTTTGATAGACAAGGTTTTCAATTTCTATCAGCGTTAATTGAATTTTTACTCTGCTGACATTTCCAAATTAAAATCAGAAATTGAAACCCTGGAAGCAGACATTAAATCGGATGCTGAGTTTCCACGTTATAAGTATGAATTTTGTAGAATATATTCCAGCATTGAAGCCACCCTTGTTAAACTAACTTCCAATAAGAAGAAGAAACTAGCTAGGGACTTGAAAGACTATGCTAATAAATGTGCCTACCCTAGGCTAACTAAGGGTCCGATTAACAATCGTGGTGAATCCACAACAGTTGGTTCTAGTCTCCACCAGGTACCACATTTTGACATTGAAAACACTAATTCTAATTACAATTCTAACAATGGTCCTACTAGACCAGTCAGAAGAAGTCCAAGACTTAACAATAATAACAATGGAAACCCCACTACCATTCCTGTAGTGGCAGTTGATGGGATTCCTCCTGGAAATGACCAGCCTGACTATTATAATAACATCAATGACCAGGATTTTCAAGTGGTCAACAACAATCGGAGGAACAACCCTCCTCGTGTTCAAGCCCAGTCCAATTCGAGGAACAGGAAACGCGGACGCAGGAGGTGATGGATTTAACCAACATGGGGGTGCGTCCCACCTTGTGTTTAAGTTCTAACGGGGACTTCACCGTGTATAATTATACCTCTTTAGTCATACCCCAGGACATTGTTGACTTTCTTGCTAAAGACTTTTCATTTGTTCCAGGGCGCTCTCTGGATATAGGGAGGTTGATCATTGATCTTAAAGTATTCATACGTAAACTAAATCTAAATTGTATAATGGGCAATGATTCTTCTGCGGTCAGCCTACTAAGGGTTGCTAGTTCTTATAACCCTCCATTACATCCCATCCTGCAATCATTTGAAAAAATGTGCGAGATGGACATATGGGCCATTAAGAATCATGTCATGTATAATAGCCATAAAAATCCATGTAACATCACCCCCCTAGAAAGGGATTTTATTCAGTTGGTTAAAGATTGTCACATAAGAACTATGAAACCAGATAAAGGTGGGGGTATTGTTTTTATGGACCATTACAGATATACAGAATGCATGGCTCAACATCTTGATTCTCCAGCCTATACAGTATCATCTCTTAATGAGATTTGAGGTTCATATAAGAAAATTAACAACATGCTTAATGACCTTTTTTTGGAGGGTTATATTGACACAAATACTCTTCAATATTTGACTATGGCAGCCCCCGTATCCCCGCTCTTTTTGGTTCTCCCAAGCTTCACAAAAGCCTGGAGGCCCCCCCATTTAGACCCATCATAGATGGGAGAGGTTCCATCACCCAGGCATGTGCAAAATATGTCGACAGTGTTCTTAAACCTTTGATTGCTAGTGAGAAGCATATTTATAAAGATTCATGGTCTTGTCTTAGTGAAATTAACAAGCTTCCATATAACACATCATGGTCCTTCTCACAATAGATGTCAAAGACCTTTACACCGTCATTCCCCAACAGACAGGCATATCGTGGGTGAGGGAGTTTATGATGGCTAAAAACGTTAAACATGATACTATTAATCTTATCGAAACTTTGTTGGAAATTGTATTATCGAACAATTTCTTCACTTTTGAAGGGAAATTTTATTTACAAACTTCAGGTGTAGCCATGGGTTCCCCCTGTGGCGGTACTTTTGCTAATGCAGTACTTGCCCATTGGGAATCCACTTTTCTCTTCAACGACCGGTTGTTCAAACAACATATTTCCTGGTACACTCGTTACCAGGATGATATCCTTTGTATCTGGAATGGGGATAAAGTGTTGATTCCAGCCTTTATAGATAGTATAACTAAAACAACTGATTTTTTGGAATTCACTTACAATATTCAAGATTGTGAGATCAATTATTTGGATATCTCATTAATCAAGGATAGAGTTAATCAAAGGTTTATTAGTCGCATATATAGAAAGCCAACTTACTCTAACGCTTTCTTGCATTTCACTAGTAACCATCCATACCATCACAAGAAAGCTGTTGTTAAGGGGCAAATAGTTAGAGCAGCCCGGATGGTAACAGATCAGGATGGCTTTCAAGCAGAATGTAATAATTTAACTAAAATGTTCTTGGCAAGAGGCTACCCAAGGTCTTTAGTTGTTGAAGTAGTGGCGGAAAATTCTCATAAACGTGACTCTGGTCACTTTGTTCCATTACTTCTAGGTCATAACATCACTTCATCTACACCCTCCAATGACCTTACACCCTTGCAAGACACGTTATTAATCGGCCATGATAACTATCACGATGTGACCTCTTTCAAGACCAGTTTCTTACATACCTATTCCTTTGATGCCTTGAAAATCAAAGAAATTATCAACAAAAATTGGGAAATCATCAAACATGATAAACTACTGTGCACGGTTTTGGGTGTATCACCCATGATCACATACAGAAGAGGTGAGAACCTGAAAAGTATTTTCGAAAGAAGGTCACGGCCAAAATCTAACAGACCCAGCGGCATGTTTAGATGTGGTGTATGCTTCCAATGTAAGCATATTAAGGTGGGAAGCAGATTTGACATCAATGGTAAGGAGTATAAGGTTATTGGGCATTTCAATTGTGAGTCCAAGGTGGTGACTTATGTCGCGCTTTGTAACTCATGTAACGTGTTCTACATCGGTAAAACCGAAAGAAAGTTCAAATGTAGAATATATGAGCATCAACATGCCATCTCCAAAGAAGATGTCACCAATGCCCTAGCTAGGCACTGTATTGAGTACCCAGGGCACATTTTCCAATTTTGTGTATTACAACAAAGGGATATTGATATCAGGGGTGGACCATGGCAACTCAGGTTAGAAATCGACGAGTTGCTATGGCAGATTAGGACTAGGGCTCACATCCCTCCTGGCATCAATGAGGCTTTATCAATGAAATGTGTGCTTAAATGGTTGTCCCACATTAGGTAAATTTTGTGTAACGTGTATTCCTATTGATGTTTATTCATTTATTTATTCATTTGAGGAGACATTCAGTGAAGAGTTTCCTTTCAATAATGTATAATTTTTTCCTTTCCCTCCTTTCCTTCCCCCCTCTTCCCCCTTCCCCCCCTCCTTTCCTCCCCCTCCTTCCATCCCTTCTTCTCCTCCACTTTCCTATTGGTTAGTCCATTTGATCCGCATTGTGGCAATATAGGCATGCTAAACAGTAGTAATTTTTAGGTCCTAATATTACTAATTCTTTAAGGTCATAATATCATTGGTTTTAAAACTTTTTGGAGCTATTGGTATCATCCTGCCGCGTACTTTTAAGACTTTTTTCTGTGTTTTTCATTGCACATAATTTTTGGTGCATATAAGGTCAATATATCTTATCTTATGTAATATTGAAATATTAAGTATTGGATGTGTAGTTTTTTATGATGCGCTTGTTTTTATTTAAGTGGTTTAAACAAGCAATTTTTGTCAACACTTTATTCATGTGCCTTCATATAATTGGCGCATTGCTTTAACAGCTAAGTATAAATTGTACTTGCCCTTGGTTACCAATTGTCTGATGAAGGCGGGTCATTTGTACTCGCCGAAAGCGCTTACCTTCACTGGTATTCTTTTGTTTGCAGCTTGCAATAAAGTTGTTTGTGGTTTTACCAAGTGTTCTCCTCTGTGTGCAGTCGGCACTTTTCGTAGTTTATTGACACTCTTGTTTATGTTTATACAAAGCATTGGTCTCTTTTTGTATCTGAATCTCATACATGTCTTTGTAAATCCTCCTCCTCAATTTATGTTCCATTTTCCCCATGTAAAATGCATGACATATTCCACACAATGCTAAATAAACTAGACCTTTTGAATCAAAAATTCTAAATTCCTTTCCTTCCAAGACCATACTCCTACTCTTCAAAAAATACTTTCTTTATTGATAACATATGGACACTGTGAACAATGCCCACATTTAAAACTTCCCTTTCTTTTTTTACTATTGGAACATCCTTCTTGGAAATTTGATTCCAAAAGATTTTTCAAACTACAGGAATTTTTGTAAACTACTTTCAGATTTCACCCAGACACTTTTTCCAAGTCTGTGAATGCTGAAAATCTATTCCACTCCTTTTCTGCAATTTTTCTAGCTACTTTGGAACTGGCATTAAATTCAATAACTAGTGCTCTGCCATAGTTTTCATCCGAGATGTCCTTATCTTTGTTTTCATCAATTGACTTGAAACCCAGAATGGGTTTGAATCTCTCACTCCTTCCATTCAAGACTTCCTTCTTAACTTGTTCTAACAGCCATTCAGGGTAACCCCTTGCCTTAAACATTTGTTTTAAAATTGTCATTTCACCAAAAACATCATTGTCCTTAGAAGTCATTCTACTTTCTTTAATGTATTGACCTTTGACTATATTTTCTTATAATGAAAGGGGTGTGCACTATTAAAGTGCAAGAAGGAATTCGAACATATACTCTTTCTATATACCTTTGAACTACATGTGTTATTATCCTTGTAAATCTCAATATCAAGGTATTGTAGCTTGACCTGGCTTAACTTGAAGTTGAACTTCAAAAAACTAGTACTCTTGTTTAGAAAATCAATAAAAGACTCAATTTGATCAACCCAAAGAATACATATGCCATCCAGAAATCTTTTGTACAAGCTCCAACACTGCTTGTAGGATGACTCTAATACCAATTTTTCTTCCAACTTGGCTAAAACCAGATTAGTGTAGGTAGGGGCACATGCTGCCCCCATCACTACACCTTTAGCTTGGTGGAATAATTCTACCCTAAAAAAATGAAATTATATTTTAACACCAGATCAATTAAGTGCATCACTATAGTACATTCATTGTGGATTAAGGTATTATCTTCATAAACAGTTTCTTCTAAAAGTTTTAAACCTTCTTCATGAGGTACATTAGAAAACAAGTCTACAATGTCTATAGTTAGAAACTTAGTATCCTCATTCAATAAGTCCTGATTAAGACTTCTTAGTAAGTCCCAGGAATCTCTTAAGATATTGTTTCTCTTTACCCATAATTTTTTTTAATCTTGAATCCACATACCTAGCAAGGGGTAAAGTTTTCGAACCTTTAGCGGATACACTAGGTCATAGGGGGGATCCATCCCATCTTTGTGAATTTTTGGAATCCCAAAAATTGTGGGTATCCTTGGTTTGTCAAAATTTAAAATTTTGTAGGTTTTAGGGTCAATTAACCAATCAATAAGTAGCTCCTCAAGTACCATATCAATATGTCTGTATGCTATATTTATTTAGTTCTTGGAGGTACTTAAGTATCTATTAGTGTCCCTTAAAATATCATTCATCTTACTCTCATAACTTAACCAATCTAGGAATACACACATATATCCAAGGACAACACACTATAATAGGCCAAAATTACACATACACAGATGTATGGAAGAGAGTGACAGACAGTGACAAAGAGCCTCCCATCACGAGGCCTGCTCACCTAGCACACATCCAATTGGCTGAAACCACATGATGTGCAAATGTCAATCACTGTAGACATTTGCTTCTGGTATCCCTCAACACTATAGTGTCTGTGGCACTTGTGATAACTGTGTAACATGACTGTACAAGTCAGTATTCATCTAGCAGCTGTATGCATGTACCTGTGAAATATAAACCGGTGTACCTGAATGTTGTGTGTCTGCTTCCAGATGAATGGTTTATGGCCCATGCACACACAATGCACTCCCCATTGCCCTACTATGGCAAGCCTGCTGATCTCATTCACCTTGAAATACACCTTTGGTGAAGGAATAGCCCTATAAGCTCAGTGGCTATAACTCTGTTATGCTATAGTGTGATGTACAAGTTAGGTAGGAGTTCTAATCCCAGACATGGCAACTGTGTGTGTGTGTGTGTGTGTGTGTGTGTGTGTGTGTGTGTGTGTGTGTGTGTGTGTGTGTGTGTGTGTGTGTAGGCAGGGCTGCTGATGTCATTCATTTTGAAAAACACCTTTGGGGAAGAAGTAACCCAATAAGTTCTGTGGTGTGTCCTATAACTGCGTAATGCTGTAGTGTGATGTACTAGTTAGATAGGGTTCTATTCCCAGACATTATAACTGTAAAACTTTGTGTGTGTGTCTGTGTAGAGATCAATGCTTTTGTGGCAAGTCACACTCACTGCAATATCCATTGCCCTCCTTTGGCAGGGCTGCTGATCTCATTCATTTTGAAATACACCTTTGGGAAAGATGTAGCCCAGTAAGCTTTGTGGCATATCCTATAACTGTGTAATACTATAGTGTAATGTACTAGTTAGGTAGGAGTTCTTTTCCCAGACATGGCAACTGTAAAACTCTGTGTGTGTGTTTGTCTGTGTAGAGATCAATGCTTCTGAGCCCATTCACACTCACTACAAATTCCATTGCCCTACTTTGGCAGGGCTGCTGATGTCATTCATTTTGAAATACCCCTTTGGGGAAAGAGCAGCCCAGTAAGCTCCAAGGCACATTTAATAACTGCGTAATGCTGTAATGTGATGTACTAGCTAGGTAGGAGTAATAATCCCAGACATGACAATTGGGAAACTGTGTGTGTGTTTGTGTGTGTGTGTGTTTGTGTGTGTGTGTGTGTGTGTGTGTGTGTGTGTGTGTGTGTGTGTGTGTGTGTGTGTGTGTGTAGGAAGCAATGCTATAGTGGCCATTCACAGTCACTAGGCACTCCTAAAAATTGAGAATATCAATATCTGTGCAGTAACAGAGACCTGATCCAAGGCTCCAGAGAGCACCCCTGCAATACAATGTACAGTTCTTACCACAACTGTCGGCCACAAAACCTGCAACAAAACATTAAAGTTGAAGGAGTGTCCATATTCACCAAGGATATTCACACCACCAGGCAACTTGCCCAACAGAATGCATATATACACATATACATATCTACATACATCTATGGATATAGATATATATATATGTATATATATATATATATATATATATATATATATATATATATATATATATATATATATATATATATACATATATATATATATATATATATACATATATATATATATATATACACACATCTATATATGTCTACACATATACACAGATATATATATATATATATATATATATATGTGTGTGTGTGTGTGTGTGTGTGTGTGTGTGTGTGTGTGCACATATAGTTATAGATATCTACATATATAGAGACATATATGTACATACATATATACAGAGAGATCTATATATGGCCATATATATGATGCAATATACAGATGTATATAAATACATACATGAATATATATGTGTATGTACATGTACACATATATCTACATATGTAAATATATATATATATATATATATATCCTTATGTGTAAACCTTACTGCTGTGCATAACTTCTCAGATGTATCACACCATATTTATCTATGTGTATATTTAGATATAACAACATACGTAATGCAACAGTAATATCACTAACAAGTACTGCACAATTGTGAAAGTCACAGCAATTGTTCAATACTATTCAATAAGTGTACTGACAGATATATTGGAAAAACAACAACTGTCTTTACAGCTGTCATGGTATAGTGGTTAACTGCTGTGACTGTAGTGTATAGGGTCCTCGGTTCAAAACCTGCAAGGGCTGTTTTTTTTTGTTGCTGGGCAGAACAAAGGCTGTTGGATACAGAATGGTTAAGGCAGTTCTGAGCAGCTTTAGGCATGTTTGTGTGGGTTTCTATGAAGCTAAGCAGTGCTAACATATGGTTAAACATACAGGCGCTTGCACAATATATGCTTCGCTTACCAGTGCGCAAATGTGCTTAGCCATAATATTGCAAAAGTGCTGACACTTGATAAGCATGGCTCAGCCCTGGTAACCAGTGCTCACATTCCAGTCTGATAACATGGCAGGGTAATGACATCTGTAATAAAAGTATGTAATGCCATCTACATAACATTCGTCTATGTGCTGTCATTACAGTAGCAAGGAGTGTTAGTCTACTGTCTGGGGCACCTGAGTATATATGGCTTGTACAGCACTCATCCATGTGAATATGTTACACACATGGGTATTATCCCAAGTTATATGCAGTCACACTGGCATGTAGTGTATCATTATGTTACTACTGTTGACAATGCTTTCCAAAGTAAGAGCAGATTGCTAATTGTAGTCCTGGAAACAAACACCACTGCATGCAAAGATGGACTCTGTGTCCTCACTCTCATGTTCCTGGTGTGTGAGCTGTGTCTCATTAAATATTTCCTACTGGATAATAATCTGACATGTGGAAAATAACTGTAGACTACCACATGCCATGGATACCTCAACTACACTACCACAGTCAACAGAACATGCTTGGGTATAGGTCTCTAAGACAGACACTGACAATGTTATGTAATACATGTTGCATACATGTCAACTAGAGCATATCACTGGCCCTCTGCAAGAGGCACCCAGATGATTGGCTTTTGCATGTCACTCTCACCCTGAGGATCTCCCCAGTGGTGTCTGTTGATAGATGACCTGCTGGCACATGGCAGGTGGCATGATACTACTGTACACATATCCCCTCATTTCCCATCTCTCCATGGACAATATCCTGGTACACACCTATGAACACCTGCACCAATGTACCCCAGTACTGACAAATGTGTACGTGTGCATTACTGAGAATATCAGTGTCTGTGTGCTTGTAGACCTGTAGTTGGGAATACCCTGAGGCCCTTAACACCCACCGCACCCCCCCCCATTGCCATAGTTAGATGTGGCTGCTGCTGTACCGAGCATTACATGTACCTTATTACGCTCTACTCCCTAAGGGCTGCCTGGGCCTTGCAGTACCAGCACAACAAATGGGTTGATAGGCATGGGATACCTTCTGAGCTCTGGCAAGTGTGTGTATGTGTGCATGTGTGTATATTTGTAGGATACAGCATCCTAAGGCCACATACTCCTATTACAATATGCATTGCCACACAGTATTAGGGATAGTGATGTTGCTGACCATAGGACAGGCATGACAACACATCACCCTACTATTGCCTGTGGCATGTGCATTAGATGCATATCCCTGTAGTAGCACTCTTGGGATGGACAAGGGGTTTTATTGCAGTCCTGGTCAATGCGTGATGGTGGGTATGTCAGAGTGTTATCATGGGTTCCAGTGCATATAATATCCACAGTGGGTTGTAGGTGCTGGGTATACTGTCATTACACCACGGTACCCCCAGTACATGTCCCATGTACCACCGTATGGTGACCACTGTCACCATCAACCATACAGGTAACTGATAACACTATCCAGCCCAGTTATGCATGTGCTGTGTGCAAACTACCTGTAACACAATGGGCACACTGACAAGGTAGTTAGCTCTGATAGGCCCGGGTTTCTCAGAGTGTGTCTGACTGTTATGTGTTTGTCAATGTGTATATGATGGTATGCCACACTATGTATTGTCCATAAACAACCATTACATCCCCCATTACCATAAATGTACATATACATGCCTGGTGATGTTCTGCATGTAACATGTAACCCAGAACACACCTCATCCTAAACGTTTTTGTGGTGTGTGCAATTAAAGCCACACACATCAGTAGCACTACATACCTAGGTAGGGGTCTAGTCCCAGTGTTGCCAAGTAAGAGTGTGCATGTATGTGGAGGGATCTACTTTGCTTTGCAGAAAATGCATGTCCTAGGGGGTCAACTGTCCAAGAACTGCCTGGCATATGCTAACATTTCACAGGTATCATCCTCTGGACATACATTCCATCACAACTAGTGTTAGATATGTAAATGTCCTCTTCCCCACTATATAGGTGTGCAGCAATACTGGGGTTGGTATATATAGCTGGGTGTGGCTGTTGTGGACACAGCCAACATCACTGCAGTTACTGTAGAGTGTATCCACCTGCATAGCTGGCTGTAATACTGTACAGTTCAGGTCAGGTAGTTGTCTATCACACTATCTGTGGTTCTACAGCACCTCTCACCCTTCAAAGGGTAGGGGTGTGCCACCCACACCAGCACACATATGTTTACCGAGCTGAGGATTGCACTACATTGAGGAAGGTGACATATACCCTGCTGATACCATCATCAATGACATTAAACTCGCAGACTGCTTATTCCACAACATGTTGCTGTAGGTAGTCTGGCTTGGTAGAATTACATAGGCTACAATGGGTTCCTTACACAAGTGCATACATCCATGTGTACAGTATTCTCTGTGTAGTGCATCAACACCAACGCCTCTGTGTGTATGTTTTACACAAACATGTGGTGTGTACCACCCAGTACAACTACCATTGCCCACTTTAGAAGGGCTGCTAACAGCAGCCACCATGCACTCACCTGTATACTCCATCCTCAGACCTATCAGCCATGTGGCACAGGCAGTAACTGTTGTACAGACCTGTGACATGTGTTCACCTGTACCCAAGATATAACACAGCCAAGGTGTCACCACAGTGCCATACCCCTTGTGAGATATGACAGCAGACCATCCTCCTGCTGACACATGGACACCTACAACACAAACAGATAACATTATGGAGACCACAATCATTCAGTGTTAATAACAGCTATAATGCATCTTGGCTGGACAGCTACACTTCCTGACATGTAAGCATTAAGCTTTCCTGCTGACATGTTACACAGCAGTACACTGGTGCACTGTAGTACAGTCACAGTATATGTCAGAACCATATTAGCCCATCCCTGCATCGATGCTATGGATGACAGGGATGTGGCACAGGTATCATCATATGCACAGAGTGTGTTGTTGGCTTAACACAGACCTATACTGAGCCATACGTTTGACACCATGTGTGTGAGTGAGGGGTTTTAATTATTGATATGGCTGTGGTGATGTGATGTGTGTAGGTATGGGGTTGCCCTAGCTGTGTTTGTATTGTGTGTGAGTATGAATGCACAGTTCTGCCATGTGGCTTCCCTATACAGGTGCTTGTTGGACAGCTGCAGACCATACCTGGTAGGGTGTGCAGTTCACTGCCTCTGGCCATGAACACAAGAACTGTGCCTGCCAGTGAGTTCCACAGGCAAGCCCAGGTACAAGCCACGATATGGAACTCTCCCCTGATGATAACATATGTCCGCTTTAACCAGGTCCATCCTGGGACTGGCCAGGGACATGTGCACATGGTCTGCTGTGGTGTGGTGTGGAAAGCACCTCCCCTGCAGTGCTGGGGCTGGTACTGCCACTATAGGAGCAGCTTGGTGTCCTTGCACATCCACATCAACCTCCAGCTGCTGGTGTTGCTGGCCTACATCCACATGGCTGTTGCACCCCTCCCACCACATGCTCGTGCATGGACAATCCATGGTCGATGAGTCCCACCATCTCACCTGACCGTCTATCTATGACCTCTGTATAATAATGGATGGCACCTGCAAGATCACAGATGATTTCAGTTTCAGCTGAAAGAGTAGACCTCTGCAGCCTCAGACCTTGTCTGGTGTACCATTCCATATGTGCCTGCACATCCATGACAGCCTGAAACATGTCAGGGGGGATACCAGATGTGACACTTCTGCCAGGGGCATGATGACCAGCAGTCCACCAACAAGCACCCTTGTACATCTGCCTATGTGGTACCCTGTCAGACATCCGGCTATGGCTGCTGTGTCCAGAAACACATGCCATAGATACCACACTGTTCTGTGCACTGTCACCAACCACCAACTGTCCCTCTGCTATGGCCATTGGTGATGGGGTATCTATAGGCTCTGTGACTGTGTGCAGGGATGGGGTGGATATCAGTGGGATGTCAAGTGATGGCGTAGTTTTGGCCTCTGACAACCCTGCCTGTGTGTCAACACACCTATCATCATTTTCAGTGTCTGTATGGACACCAACATCAGATTGCCTGCAGGAGGGACCCTGAACCACCTCGCCACATGTGATGGGAAAACAAGAAATGCACTTTAAGATCTGTACATCATTGCTTAACAGTACACACAGACACACACACACACACACACACACACACACACACACACACACACACACACACACACACACACTGACATTCCACAATAATACTTACCTCTCCCTGAGTTTACAGACTGTCCCAAGTTTATTCTCTTAAGTTCCCCATCCTGCATCAGACTTGGAAACTTACATTCATTAATACCAATCATTAACATATCATTCTTCTAATTGCATAGCCAAGTGATCACAAAACATGACCTGTTACTCCATTACCTCTTTGACTTGATTGAAGTCGGTTTTTCAAAGACTCACTGCTGTCATCCAGTGTTCACCCTGTGTTTGTCCAGACATTGTGAGCATGGCCCCCATATTTTAGGGGCTACTTCAGTCACTCAATGTCACTCACTGGTGTGTCATACGTAACTATTGTTAAGTAGATGCAAGATCTGTTGTTCTATTAAAGCATTATGTGGACTAAAATAATATTTGGTAACACTCACTGGTGTTGTCTAGTAATTCCTCAATGCATCTGCAGTGCTGCATATGTGGGTATTATTTCACCTTTCTGCTGATTGCAGTTATAACAGTATACCTGGTATCTAGTTTCCCTTCCAATGCATGTTCCATGCTACAGACATTATTATACTATCAGCTGTCCTGAGATTACATGTCAGACAAGGATTCCTGGTGTCTCATGTGTCTGTCCATGTCCATGAACTGCACGATTTCAAAGGGAAGTCGAGAGGTATGAACAACCCCACAATCACACATGTGCATACATGGACACACACACAAGCACACACACACACACATACACACACATCCTACATAAATCAACCCCCTCCACTCCACCAGATTGCAGTTACAGACAAAATAACCCCCCACCCCCCCACACACACACACACTTACAGGTGAGGCTGCATGAAGATATTACACACAGACCTCACACATTACCCATCTGTCAACATGCATGACATATGGCACTCAACAGCATGCAGTGCAGCTATAGTCAATCCATGCTAGCAATATTATACGTGTGTGATGCATGGGTTGTGTTAGCAGGTGATGCCCCTTCCCCTGGAATACAGTGCACCCATGTATACAGTATTGCTGTGCACCTGTTCAGCACACTGGCATGTACTGCGCACCATACTTAACAGGTGTACACACCATTGCTGAATGTGTATTACTGTGTCAGTTATGTTTGCTCTGCTGCTCACAGCCCCTATTTGTTTGTCCGACACATACCTCGGATGATATGTGGGCAGATGTCATTTATGAATGCCTGATGTCTGATTTACAGATCTCATCAGCAGCGGTGCATCTATAGCCAATAAAATACAATTACACTGGCAACCTTCAAAGCTTACCATGGCTATGGGGAGTGTACACACCCTTATTGATATGACGCCCTCTTCCTTGATATGCCATGAGAACACATTACTGCATATGTTAACCTTACATGAGCCTGATATGTGACATATGACCTGTACAATCAAATGCAGTGTCAAACAAATGTGTTAGTTGTGCAGATGCTGATAGAGATGCATACACTTTGTCGGTCCATATGTGTGCATGCCCTTATCACTGTGGTTTGTTGCACCTGCTGTTATGTGTACTACAGCAGTCACTATTCCTGGCAGGCATATACTAGCATGGGCCATCTGCATTTGCCAGTATTTGGTCAGTCTCTCCTACATATGTCCCCCAACTCTGCATGATTGCAAGGTCTACTCAGGTGCACATCCCTTGGAGTTCACACGCTGCTGTCACTATTGCTGTGGAGTCAGGGTTATGTCTGCCACAGTTCCTGACCCTGATTGTGTGTAGATACAGCCATTTGTAGCATCCTTTGGATCCCTGCTGCAGTGCTCTGTTGTGTCATGATGACACACCCCTCCCCACCCTCAGCCTTTTTTGCAGTTGCTTGACAATTATGGCCTACATGTATGTGTCATTTTGCAGTGTCCCAAACACTTAACACCACACATACCAGACTAGTGCCAGATAATGAATGGAAAACATACAGGTGTACATCGGCACTGGCAAGGTACAGATGGGGATGGTGGGCCTGAAATGGGGTGAGGTGTTGGTTGTGCAGCACATGTATCTTACTTGATTCTGTCTGCAGGTTTCCAGCATGGTCTGGGTACACCAGTACACATTGCAATGCATGCCTTTTGGGGACCTTTTCTGTTATGCATACACTACCTGTAGAGAGGCCTGGATGATGTTTCCTGTGATACAACTGTCCCATCTGATTGCCCTAACCCATGGGCCACACATATGCAGAGTCCAGGCAATTCCTGACATGGGTACTGCACAGCTACTACTTGCTCGACATTCCTGCAACTCCCTCAGTGTTGTGGTATGTTACTAGGCAGCCTGCATGACCGGTTTCTACATGTGACATCATCTGTTTTGGATGGCATCTGTTTATTTTCTACATTAATCCTGTCCCATACATCCTCTCCACATACATGACTGCCTGCATTGTTTGCCATGGTATATGCAATGGTGAGGTATGGCTACATGTCCAACTCCTGGGTGCTACCTGTTGGGTATGGGGTCTATGCCATTACATGTAAGATGTGTGCGAGCCACAGCTGCCTCTGTTGCAGCTAAGTGGGCACATTTGATGGCCAAATATCTTGGACAGCAGACCATTTATTGGTGTGACATTGGGGACGTGTACTTGCTGGAAGGTACATTCTCATGAAGAATGCATGCTGTCAGTACCTCAACAGCTGCTTCCACTATATTGTATCTGGAGTGTGTGCACACATAAGCTTCCAGTGTTTGTGATGGGATGTATTCCCCATACTTGCTGTCCTAACATATGATTCCATATTACACACTCATTGCTCATGTTAGGACCACATTGCAGGTTGTAAGGGTTGTAGACTGCAGTATTGTGATATGCCGTAGTGTAGATCTGTAACAGTTGCCATTGTAATACTGGTATATACACTGTTGTAGCACTGTATAAGGGTGATGTTTCACACGTGTTCCTACTGTAGGCCATTTTTCCCACCATTATATTCATCTCTGTGCACACATTTTGCAATGACAGGATGTTAGTTATATTGCAGGAGTCTGACATACCCTTCAGATACACCATAATGGTAACCACTGTGATGCAGTGCAGTTAACAGTGACAATATGTGAACATGTACAGCATGACTTATAGGTAGGTGTGTTAATTGTGTGCATGGAATATACCATGGCCATAACATGACCGGTGTAGAGGCAAACCTGAACAAACACCATACTCACCAGCTACAGGCTGCTGCCCTGGAGGTATACCAGAGGGAGCTACATAATTGTGTGAGAGATGTGACAATAGCCACAGCTGTGGCATTGGTACAGGGTGGGTGCAACATTATAGTACATCAACAGTACAAGCCCACAATACTACAGATTATGCACATCCGTTTATTACTACTATGCAGCAACAGACTATATATATTTCATCTCACATATGCATGATCTAACTGTACAGATGCAGATGGATATGCAACAGTGGTCTACTGATGTGCCCTGTTGCCTTACCTGAATGCTCCTCTGCCATTGTGTGGGTAGCACCCACCTCCACTATGCTCTCCACCAAGTGTTGTGTGTGCAGGTGGGCAGGTGCCCTGAGGCTGGTAAGGAGCTCCTCAACATGTGTCAAGGGGGGCTGGATGGCATGATCCCCCCTTTTGCAAGCTGGTCCCCCTGACTGCAGCAGCATGCCAATGGGCAAGGTGAAGTAGATCGGTGCATCGATGTCAGACCTGCTCATAACTGTGGTTATGCAGGCCAACGTCGTTTACCCTGTGGACAAGATCGTTCCACAGGGTGCTCCGCTCCTGCAGAACATGGGTTCATGATCCAGGAATGTGTGGACTATTACTACCCATATATGTTCTATAACAGTGACACAATAGCCTGTTTGGAGAACAGTTGCCAGCAGAACTACCTCTTCCACCTCATCTGGCCATGTTACCAGGCCACATCACATGTGGGACCCACGAAAAACCGCTGCGAGCCCCCAAAGAGGAACGTATCCAATAAATGAAGTGAAACTGGTTAAAATTAGTGTATTTAATGGTCCTTGTAACACAACCACAAATGTTAACGCTTCAAAACAAACAAAATGCGTTTTCGTAGAAACTTCTTCAGACAATGCAAAACCAAGTGGGAGTCTTTTGAGCTGTTATAAATGCAATTCAAATAACACTTGTATCACCTCATTGGTTAACCCCTGATTGAATGATTAATTAATCAGCAAGAACATTTCATTAAAAGGTGTAGCTTCAGTATAAAACAGTGTAAAAATATATTTGTCTCTGTACAATGTATGTATACTAAATACATCAAATGTATAACATCAAGTATAAACAACATAATAATTTCATATGTACATAACAAATGTGTGAATACAATAGAAATATTAAAAATATTAAAAATATATATTTTTCTGTACATTGTATATTGTATATACACTTGAATTTTAATATCAAACATAAATAATTGATTAATATGATAGTTTAATAAAATCTCAAACACATAAAAATATGTGTATTGGTTGATAATTTGTAATTCATAATTTTTAATTTTATAGTTTTGCCTGTCTAAGTTTTAGTACTGGTTTAATAGAGATGGTATCGTTAAGTCCAGGGGGGGTTGTGGCATCCAAAAAGATTTGCCAGAAAAGTTCCCGGTATTCTAACCGGGCTTCCCACATACCCCCTCTGGTATCTTTGTCAACAACCTCTAATACAAAAAATAGGTAAATAGCTTCTGGACAAGTAATTTTGTGACGAAATAGTGCATTGGTATGGTTTTGTTTACTTATTTCATAACAATGCTCGTAAATACGTGCTTTCAATTTCCTTTCGGTCTTTCCAACATAGAAAGACCCACATATTTTACATGAAGCAAGATATACTAGTCCAGTTGTATGACAATTAGCAAAACCATTACTGTATAATGTTTTGTTTCTACTAGTCAGTTCTAAGTTGCATCCATTGAATACATAACAACACTGGGAACAGAACCCACATTTGAAAGTACCTAACCTTGCACGACCTTTATTTCTGGTTTTATTCTCAAAAATGTTTTTAAAATTTGAGTCCCTTCTGTATGTAAAATCTAATGGAATATTCCGTAAAGGTTCTAAGTCAGTGAATTCAAGAAATTTGGTCCATTCCCTAGTTATCACCTGCCTAATAACATCAGAATCACCATTGTAATCCAGTATATAAGTATCTTGTCTGTGGTTAGAATTATTTGCTGGAGTACCAATAGTATTGGAAATAGTTTGCCCCAAAATGGGAAGAAATCTGTCTAATCTGCCTTTTTGAACTTCCTCTTTCAATGCTTTTAACAGTGGTAAAGGATAACCTCTCTTAGCAAACATCCTACATACGTTTTCACTTTCCAATAAGAAGTCATTGTCTTCCGATGTCATCCGACTAATTCTCACAAGTTGCCCTTTTACCAGATTTTTCTTTTGGAAGAAAGGATGCCCACTCTGAAAATGCAGGTAGGAGTTGGAGAATGTCGGTTTTCTGTAAACTCTTGATGAAAATCTACCATCAACTTTGGAAATGTTAACATCTAGATAATTAAATGTGTCTTGGTTCACTTCATAAGTGAAATCCAAAAAATTGGTAGTATTTTTAATGTATGACAAAAATTCCAAAAATTTTTCTTCCCCTGCTATCCAAAATATACAAATGTCATCTAAAAAGTGCTTGTATAGAATCCAACAATCTTGGTACTTGCTATTCAAAACAAAGGTGTGTTCCCACCAGGACATAACAATGTTGGCATAAATTGGGGCACAATGAGCCCCCATTGCCACACCACGGTTTTGTTTGTAAAATTCTCCCTGGTGAAACATAAAGTTGTTTTTCAAAATAGTTTCCATCAAGGCAAGAATGGTAATAAAGTCATTGTGTCTGAATGTACCAAAAGTAACCATATATTCCTCCAACCATAGTAAACCAATGTCATGTGGTATGCTTCCAAATAAATCAATGACATCAAGTGTAATAAACAAAATGTTGTCCCTATACAATTCTGGTTTTAAAATTCTCAAGAAGTCCCAGGAGTCCTTCAATGTTGACACACCCGAAGCTGAAAGTTCTTTCAACTTGTGGTCCACAAATTTAGCTAAGGGAGAAATAATAGCTCCTTCTGATGCCACAATAAGCCTGAGAGGTGGATCGGTGACATTTTTATGTACCTTGGGAATCCCAAACACCGAAGGCACTCTCGGTGTTTTGTTGAGTAAGTAGTTGAAATTCTCCAAGGAAATGGATCCTTCTAGTAACAAGTCATTGAGCAAATATTGAATTTTGGAATAAGCTATATGAACTTCATTGAGTGAAACTAAAACATATTTGTCTGTGTTACTTAGTTCTTCCTTCATCTTGGATTCATATAATAGAGCATCCATAAGGACAGTGCCCCCACCCTTGTCAGGTTGCATGATTCTAATGGAATGATTGTTAGTTAATTCTTTCAGTAAATCTAATTCCTCAGTATTAAGGTTCCTAAAGACCTTATGTTTTGTTATTTGTTTCCTGATCTCCCTCTCTAAAATGTTCTCAAGATTTTTGAGCTGGGGGTGTAAGGGTGGGTTGAATGTACTGGGTTTTTTTAGGAGAGTATTAGAAGATGATACATTAACAGTGTTGTTGAACATGAGTGTAAGATTTTTCTTTCTAATAAACATCTTGAGGTCAATAATAGTTCTGGACAAATTAGCTTTTCTAGAAGGGATGTACTTGAATCCTTTCTAAAATAAGTTGAAATGATTAATATTCACATCAATTGAACTATAGTTAAAAATATTGTAACCTTGGTAGGTACAAACTGAACCTGAAAATAAAATGTTGTTGTTAGATGTATCATCTAATTCCATCCCCTCCCTTCTCTCTGTCTCCCATGGCTGTTGTAATTGTATTGAACATAGGGTTGGTTGCGAATTCTCTTGGAGCGTCGTGGTAGGGGGGCCTGGATTGGGTCTAAAGGGATATCTGACTCAAAACAATCTTCCACATTTTCATGATTATTAGGCTCATATTGGTCATCTATGTTGTGAGCAGTATCAAAATCGTAATGTTGAGGTTGTTGTTGTTTTTGTTGTTTTTGGTTTCTGGTTCTACTGCTGGCATCAATTTTGGATTATTACATGTGGGACCCACCCTGGGATCTCCTCATCTACTGATCCTGCACTATCTTCAGGTGGAACCATCTCAATGGATGGTGTTCACCCCCCTGGGAGCACACACACAGACAGGATCCTGTCACTTGAAGTCAGGTCCAAGATCTGGTGCATAGTAGATCTACAGAGACTTGGGGGATGTGCTACAGCACCTTGAGGCCCTCAGTACACACTCACAGGGTATGCATGCTCCTCCTGCTCAGCCCCCAGCTCAGGCACCTTCAGGGCTATAAAGCTGATGTTGTGACTGCCCATGGCTGGGGACCTTCATCCCATTGTTTTCATATGGGGCTCATGGGCTTCCACATCGCAGATGACACTCTCCATCCAGGGTGTTTACCCACCACATGTGTCATATACCGCCCCTTTAGGCTGTCTTCTCTATCTTCCAACTCAACCTACCTCCACAGATATACCTGCTATTCTACCCCAAATTACAAATCCCACCTTCACAAACAAGGGGTTCACGTCTGACATAACCTTCCATTTTGCACACACGTACTGCTGTATATATATATATATATATATATATATATATATATATATATATATATGTGTGTGTGTGTGTGTGTGTATTGATATGTGTGATATTCCCTCACACATGTCATGTAGCACTGTCATGCAAAAGTAGGGGACATGTATTTATATACATATGTGTGTGCGTTTGTATATATGTAGACATACACACACAGACACACACACACACACACACACACACACACACACACACACACATGCATATATATGTATGTATATAGATATATATGCAGATATAATGTATGTATATATATATATATATATATATATATATATATATATATATATATATATATATATATGAGTTGCATTCAGATATCAGGTCAACACTCTCTAACTGTCCTTCCTGCACAGCTGCACTGTTCTGCCTTGCTACAACACAGACAGGTGCCACATGTGGACACAGCCTAACATTAGGGGGGTATATATAGGACAGATTGCAGGTAAGCCTAATACATACCTATGGCATCTGTGCATGCTACATTACATGTTAACATGACTATCCAGCAAGTGGTGGGCTCTGGAACCCATGTGTCCATCATAATGGCATTACTTTCACCACCAGCTATTGGTCACACTAATATGCATGTCTTGCATTACACAGAACATACTATGATGGCTTACATCTTGCCAGTCAGTGCTGATCTGCACAGCTGATAGGTATGGCCCACTGCCCACAGGGATAGACACTGTTGTCCAAAGCAGTTGTTCAGCTGGACATCATTACAACAACACCTGATGGCATATATAAATCATTCCACATCATCTATCCCATTATTACAGACCAAGTACAACATTCATTTACATGCATATACACTTCACATACCTGTTGTGGGAATGATGTCTCTTCTGGATACAGTTTGCTGTGTGAATGGCTGGATGGATGTGTGTGTGTTTTTGTTTGTTGTATTTGTTTTTTTTGTTTGTTTGTTTTTGTTTCTCTCTCTCTCTCTCTCTCTATCTCTGTCTCGGTCTCTCTGCACTAAATGGATTGAGCTGCTTTGAACAGATTGCAGCATGGATTTTGTAGGTGATGCACATGATCACGTGATGGCCTCTGTATCAATCAGTGTCCACCACTTGCTACCTGCATGCAGCCTGCTGTGTAGTACTTCCAATTACCACTGTCATGGCAACCCACTACTATAAATTCCTATATCATGTGGCCGTGGTCCCTTTACCTTTCCTCTATGGAGGACATCCTTCCTGTATGTGGGCAGCAGTGTTACAGACAGCAGGTAGCAATACCTCTTACAAGAAGACTTGCAGACTCAGGCCAGCTACATATTTGTATAAGATTCTTGACCTACAGACAGCATGAGTAGTGTTGTTATATGCATTGTATACCACCAGTGTTGCAGGGTTTGTGTGTGCACACTAGTTTTGCATGGAATGCAGTCTGTCTGCATAGCTCTCAACTGTGGACCTACCAACATGATGTTATGCTATGTATGTCCACCACACAGGTTTTGTGTCAGATATATCACTGGCAATGTGTCTGTTGAGTGCTATCAGTACATGACTACATTCATTTGTATTTCTAACTTCATATTCTTGACTAAGGGTATGTTGCAGACTATCCTGTAACACTAGCAACTTTCTCAGTGTATAACAACACTATTTTAAATATGGCCCCATGTCCTGGCCTCTGCCCTCCACCTATATACCAAGCTTTGTTCATATGGCATGCAGTAATAGGTTGTTATGTAGTGGCCTGTAATTATGTCATGCTGCCATTCCTGCCATCATTCCAGTGATGTTGTGGTCCCCACACATATTGTGGGATAGGGTCCATATATATGTGGGCTACAGCTGGACAAAACATGTATGCCCTTCTGCAGTCCAGAGATTAGTGTATATAATAGTGTTATATCCCCTGTAAGTCAGTCTATGGAGGAGGGGTATGCACCATATTATAACCTAGGATGTTGCAACATGTGAGGGATATCAGTAGTAAGACACCTTAAGGTATATGGCTGTACATTTTCATACATTCCACCTTGGGAATATTGGTGGCCTAGTGCTTACTGTCATACAGACTGTTCTGTTTGTCAGTGTGATAGTGATGCTTTCAGTAAAACATTGTTATGTAACAGATACATCTTCATTGTGACAACTTAATTCTTTTCCCCCTAGGGGTAAAGTACAGATTGTAATTGGAGGCTGCTAAACTATACATCTGCATTACTTAGTGTTGATTGTTTGTTATCCTCTGGCCCAGTCTTTCTTTACTGTTTTACTACTTGAAGGCCTTGGCCTGGACAGCAACATATGTTATGCTTTCGGATTTCTGTATAAAATGATCTGCTTGAGAGTTGCATTACTCAGTTAGTATGTATTTCAAACACATAAAAGGTGTATGACATGGCATATATAACTGTAATAGTACACAAATAAACATTTTGTATGCATGCAAACCTGTGTGCGGTGTCATATCCTTTGACTTCTATGTGGGTATATGTTTCATGCAATAATTGTCTTTTGTATGAGTGACTCATACACTGTCCATTTTAAAAGGTGGCAACTGTAGGAATACTGGCTGTTCAATATGCTGTTCACCCTCTAAACATGTATCTTCCTATACATATCTATGTGTGTGTATGTGTATTTACATATATATATATATATATATATATATATATATATGTGTGTGTGTGTGTGTGTGTGTGTGTGTGTGTGTGTGTGTGTTATATATATATATATATATATATATATATATATATATATATATAATGTATATATATATATATATATATATATATATATATATATATATATATATATATATATATATATATATATATATATATATATATATGCATATATGTATATATATGTATATATATATATATATATGTATATATATATATATATATATATATATATATATATATATATATATATATATATATATGCATATATGTGTGTGTATATGTATCTTTGGAATGTTTATTGCTCCCACATTGTACATTCCCTATGGTAGCCAGACTGTACTGCATGATATGTTATCGATACCATTTTGACATCATACAGCTGGGATGAATTACTGTTAACTTCTTGTGGCTATGTTGTGTAGCGTCCTGGGTATGGGACTTGCAAGTGTTGGTATGGTTTTTCCAAGGATGGATATAGTACGAGCATGGTCATCCCCTATGGTTCAGGAGAGCATGCTTAGGAGATTGTTATGAAAAACTGGGTTATTTTGGAGCATTTTGAAGCATTTCTCCCGGCCTCCGCTGAAAACAGGCTCTGTGCAACCTAGTCGGACTTTCCCAGTCAACAAATCATAAATAAAAAATTAAAAATAAATAAAAATACATTTTAAAGGTAATACTGAAGTTTTTAACACCTTGGGTCAGTCACCCAGTTTTATTTACAAAGCAGGGAAGAATTTTAAATTTTGACAGAACATCATCTTATACCCAGGAGTATGTCCACCAAGGGAACAACCAGGTGTAGTTGTTGCAAACAATGCCCCTTTGTATTAAATAGAGATGTAATTTATATAGGGTATAACACCAAGGGCATTCCATTACAGAAAGGTAATTGTGACACAAAGGGGGTTGTATATGTATCCATTTGCCAAACACGCTCATATTTTTATATAGGCAAAACAGAATGAAAATTTTGTACTAGAATATATGAGCACTTATATGCCATAGCTAAGGCAAATATTAACAATGCCCTTTATAAACATTCACTGGTTTGTCAAGGGGATACAAAATTCATGTTTGGAATTTTAGATGTGGTTAAACACAACCCCAGAGGAGGTTGGTGGGAGCTTGATGTAGACCTGAGAGAATTTTATTGGATTGTTAGATTAAATGCTTTAGCAGAACCAGGATTAAATTGTTATTTGTCCTTGTTGCTTGTTTTAAAGAAAAAAAGCACTTGTGTTTTAAATGTATTAACACCAAGTATAATTTTAATGAAAAATGTTTTGACAACAGTATTTATTGTAGATATTTGTTAATTTTAGGGTATAATGTTCATTTAAGTAATTAATCAGTTATCTAATTATTCATTTATTTGTGTATAAAGTGGGTTGACTAGTGTGGGGAATTTTAGTTCTGATGAAGTCCCTGTACTATAGAGGAAGAAAGTGCTTAACGTTTTAATAAACATTGTGGATGAACATTTTTGCATCAATTTATGTGTGGTGCTTATGGTGTGTTTTTCTACTCGTTTGGACATCTTATTGTTTCTTATTGAGTCTTATTTTCGGATGCCCAGCAAACATTTTTTGGAAGTGTTAGTATTGTGTTGCAAAGCAGATCTATTTGGCTGTGGGGGAGGGGGTGATATCAATAATTACAAGAAGTACTTAGCTTGGGCCCCCTCATCCCCATTAATAGTGCCTTTGCCCATATATGTATTTGTTGTGTTCTCTTTTATATCTGTAGATATGCACACACTCATACATCTAGATGTATAAAACACATTTCCCATACTGTTGAATGACTGTGATGGATGATATGTTTGTGAAAACATCAGGGATAAGTATATCTGACATGGCTTAGTGGTAAATCATTTTGGCTATGGTGTGCAGGGTCCTGGGTTAGAGCCTTACAAAGAATGTTTATTTTGTTGCTGGGCAGAACAAGGGCCGACGGATACAGAGTGATTAAGGCACCTTTAAGCAGTTGTAAGCAGATTTACATGGCTTTGCTAAGGTAAGCACTGCTAACTTCTGGTTACAGTTTCTTATACTCAGTTAGCTTCGAAATTACTTAACCTGTGTAGTCATTGCTTATCCCCATGCAAACAGGATTAAACCCGTTTACTGCTGCTCTAAAGCGCCTACCCCCACACTAATTTCTTTAGAAGAAAAGAAAAAGGGTTGATAAGAAAGTGGTGAAAAAGGGGGCACAAATAGGGAAAGACAGTAGGGAAAATAGCTAGGGATGTGCAGGATGGGTGTAGGGAAGGTCCATAGCTAACCATTTCTTCTACAGGAACAGCTGTGCATATACACTGATTTGGAGGTAGATTTGGACACTCATACCCCTGAGAGAGGGGTGAGGACAACAATAATATATTGTGATTTCAATTAGACCAGGTTACATGTGTCCAGTTGACACGTGTGCAAAATGGATAGCTATGTATAGGGTGAGATTTTTTGGGAGGAACAAATTGCCTTTTTTTTTTAAGGTGACAGTGGGATGTTGGGGAGGGATAGTAGGTATATTTGGGGAGGTAGGTTGGGTAGGATAACAGACAAGACAGACAAGACAGCATACAGGGTGGTATATGACACGTGTGTGGTAAATGCCTTGGATGGGGAGGGGTGTCTAGAAGTCAGAAGCCCATGAGCCCCCTAGTGGAAACAGTGGGACTGAGGTCCCTAACCATGGGCAGTCACCACTGCACCTTCACGGCCCCAAGGTGGCTGTGCTGGGAGCTGGGTAGGAGGGGTAGGCTGACCCTCTAGATGTGCCGCATGGCTCTCAAGCTGGAGTTGCAGATCTCTAAACTCCCTGCGGAGCTTGCTATGCACCAGACCCCGGACCTGATGATGGGTGACAGTATCCTGTCTGCTCCCACTCCCAGGGGGGCGAGACCCATCCCCTGAGGTGGTTCCACCTGAAGGTGGTGCAGAACCATTGGATGAGGAGGTCCCGGGCTGGGCCCCAGATGTGCTTGTGCCCAGTGCCACAGCCAGATGAGGTGGGAGAGGTGGGTCCACTGAGACCGGCCTTCCCAAACATGCTATAGTGTTTCAATTGTAAAACATATGTTGTTTAGTAATAGTCAACACATTCCAGGGTTAGGTGTAACAGCATGCATAGATATTCCCATTAACCCAAAACACCAGATATGGAACAGTTGCATAATAAGCAGTACACATGCATATATGGAACCACAGTGGCTATTACAGCAACATGCAGGTACACTGATTGCAGCATCCCACCTTGGGAGTATTTCAACATGGAACATGCATAGAAACAAATTTCAATATTTTTCAAACAATAGGACATATGTCCCAACAGTAGATTTAATTGTACACATACCGATTGAGTTGTGTATTTACTTTATTTTTGCATATATGGTGTGGGGGGAATGTCAATAAAAACTTGTATATCCCTGGAGTTCTCATTACTTTCTTAGTCAGTGCTGTGATTTGTACCTTACAGGTATTATTACACTACTCTATGGCCTTAGTTTGGACAGTGGCATGGTTGTAGACAACTATATACATGAACTGTGTTTTACCTGTAGTATACACCTCTTACCTGGTATACCTGTGCAAGTATTGTTTGTTAACACTACCTGACTGTTTCTATGCATATTCTCAGATTCCAGGTTGATGTTATGCACATATCTCTCCATCTCTTATTGCACACACTCTGGGCATGTCTTAACAACATGCAGGTGAAACTGGGACATATTTTGACTATAAACCTTTGGTGAGTTGCTACAATGACAGGATTGTTTTCATAGACATTTTACAAATATTTACAGGCCTAACAGTCAGTTATATGACATCAAATGCTGCCTAAATGTCAGAGATTATCACGCTGATATGCCAGGGGGACAGGGTAACAGGCAGCAGATATGGGCCAATTATCTGGACATTCTGGACAGATCTGTACAGTTGAGGGGTATGATTCTGCATACAGCTTACTACCACTCCCAGGATTTGAACCATGGCTGTGTGTACTAAAAATACAACACTTCACACTTCAGTTGAGTGTGCTATTTGGATTATGGTGTCTATCTCTTCACTGTTTTCTGTCTAAGTCTCTCTCAGTTGTACAATATGACTTTGTGATTACAACAGTTGTATATAGACATTCCTACGCATTTTATTTATGTAGCACAGTGTGGATAAAAGTGCTTAATTCAACAGTACTATTAAGAGATTGCAACTCTACATTACCATACATACCAAAGTAAATACTAGCAGTCCAGGAGTTAGACCTTTATTGCCAGGCTGTTAACCTTTTATTTGCATACAACCTATATGAGACTTTTCCTGCCATATTGTCTGGTTTATTCAGTACATGCCATACACAATACAGGTTTTATACTGACAATTAACTTTCTACTACTTTTATATTTATTTCTTATGACAGTGCATGCAAGATTATTACTAACCTGCCTCATGATGCAGCCTCTGCAGCCTACAGGCATGGGCTTCCCAATTCACAACCCACTCGACTGCCACTGTCAAACACATAAGAGAAATATTTAGCCATACCTATCCATAATATACATGAGCTGGAAATTATTAAGCAGGTAGTAGAATGATACTTACACATGTCTGGGACATCACCTGTCTGCCTAGCTTCTTGAATCCACTGATCCAAGAGCTCCCTCTTTCTTCGTTTCGGGTCAGCATAGTGATGCCTGACCTGCTCACCAGTTTGAGGGATACCAGTGGCACTGGTGAGGTCATGGGTGAGATGGTCCCAGGCTTCCGCTTTATGTTGGGAATGCTGGTACTGCCCCTGCAGCAGTCATTGGTCATGGTCTTTAAGAAGGTGGCTTGCCATGACCTTGGACTCCTGGATGCCCCAGCACTGCACCTGGAAGCGCGATCCTTCACCCACACCAGCAATAGCACCTACAGAAGGAAGCTGCAACCAGTTATGAGATGTATTCCAGCCTGTGGGGTTTAAATAGGGCCGATTTCCCACACTTTGCTGTGATTGGACGATTTTGAAAATGCTAAGCTATGGGCAAACCTGCTTACCTAAGGTTGGCTTTTCTTAAAGGGGTATACCAATGGGCAAACTGATTTAGCTGGCCTACACATTGCTTATACCTAGTAAGTTAGGATGTGCAATGCTTAGCATTGCTTAATTTTAAATTTGTATGCAATTTGCTGTTTGGCATTGATTTATCATTCATTACATGTTATATATTTGTTTGGCATCCATGATTTATGTGTACGTACACTGTGTGGGGTCCTTGTGTTTATTGGGGGATTTAAATACTTTATTACAATGACACCTCACATCTGGACTTAATACAGTACTCTAGTTTACATATTTATGTTATGTAGTAGGTTATACAACATAAAACTGTAAATAGATTCCTTTCACATGTAAAATTTGATTTTGCTATAGTGAGGCTCTGTTTGGGGATACATCAATCTTATGTACTGCTGTGATGGCTTACTGGTTAACTACTGTGACTATAGTGTACAGGGTCCTGGGTTCAAGATCTGCAAGGGCTGTTTAATTTGTTGCTGAGCAGAACAGCAGCTGTTGGATACAGAGTAATTAAGGCACTTTTAAGCAGTTGTAAGTGGGTTTGCATGATAGAAAGCAATGCTAACTTCTGGTTAAATATGCTTACAGAGAGTTAGCTTCAGTATTGCTTAACCTGTGTTTACATTGCTTACCCCTGCACAAACGGTCTTAAACCCGCTTACTACTGCTTAAAAGTGTTTACTACAACTTACCCACGTACTATTTTAGACAGAAATGAAACATGGCTCTTGGGAAAGTGGCGGATGTGGACACTCTATGGATTTATCATTCATTACACATTATACCTTCAATTTGTATCCTTGATTCATGTGTACATATACTGTACGGGGCTTGTGTTTATCTGTGGATTTTACAACATTATTACAATGACACCTCACATCTGCATTTAATACAGTACTCCAGTTCACAAATATATGTTATTTAGTAGGTTATACAGCAAAAAAAATGTGCAAAAAGTGATTTCACATGGAAAATGGAATTTATTACAGTGAGATTTGAACTGGGAATGACTGCTCATCAACCAAATGCTCTGACCACTCCTCTATTGCAGTACTGCTTCAATTGCTTGTATCTTGCTATTTATCTTCTTGTGCCATTTAAGCTACAGTATGTGTAGCTAAGCAATGGGCAAACTCACGCACCTACAGTTAAATTTATTCTGTTTGATAACAAAAAAAATTCTACTGCTATTTTCTCTTGGAGGGGACAGGTTTCATTTACTGCTGTGAATTCCCATGTGCATCTGCACATTTGGCAGACATCTTAGCAACCCCCCATACCTCTTAAACTCTTCAGGCACACTATCTGGAAAAAGCTTGTCAGATTTTGGTACAACTACGAACATATTTTCATTATTGCTCTTATAAATTTGGAACAGTTGCTAGAGTAACAGGATTTGTTTTAATATATGTTTTATCACAGATTTGAAGTCGGACCCTGAAATGTATGCATTATTTACTGACATTCAAACCTGAGATCATCCCAGTGATTTGCAAGGACAATTGGGGTGCTGTATTGCCGTGACATGTAGACATTCTGTGATGATTTGCACAGTTGGGAGGTATGCATCCTCCTATGAGCATTCTCGCTCAGAATTATTGCCAGGTGGCACTAAATGAGTGCAGGGGCATGTGTATTGTGAAATTTCTGCTCTCAGACACACCCCCTGCACTCGTCCATGCTCCATGTAATTTTGGGGGAGCAGAGGCAGCGCACTTTCATTATTATGCATGATGCACTGCCATGCTGCTCTTAAACGGACATTTCTGTGTAGGAATAAGCTATTTCTGCATGGAACCTTACTGAATTTGGGATTTATTATTAATGCTCCTAGCATTAACAACTATCAGAGATGCATCAAACATTTCTATCTGTAAACTGTTACATTTTCTACCTGGCAAAAATCCTGCCTAGTGTGTTTGTCAAATATTGCAAAATACCTGCTGTAAACATTCTCTTCCCTGATCTTGACAAATGTATGCCATCCTGTCTGAACATGTGTGCCAAAAACTAATACAGCATCCATCACAATACGTCTGACATTGTCTTTCCCACTCTATGACTGCCCAGTAAACATCCACTCTTCCTTTCTTCCCTTTGTGCTACTTCACTCCTTTCCCTTCTGATCTAAAAATGTACCTCTTCTTTTACCAACCCACCTATCAGCTCCCTTAAACAACCTTACTTCATCCTATTCATTTTCACTCCTGACTTCACACAACTCCTCCCACTTTTCTACCTTATCCTCTTATTCTTACTCATACTCAGTACTGCAAATTCATTTATTTGATTCTCAACTCTATTTCATGCCTAACCAACTTGCTTACTACTCTTTGGCATTCTCAGCTGTGTCTACCTCACTTCTTTTACAACACACTCACTATTCTTATCACTCAACTTTCCTAAAGTTGCTCTAACTTTTACACATCTTTACAGATCTTTGAATCTAACTTCTTTACCTCTACAGCTCATGACAAGACTATAACATCAGTGTCTCCCCACCTATTCTAGGGGTTAGAGCTAATTTGACTTTTAGTAGGACGAGCCTAGAAGTGAAAAAAGTTATAAATAGACATTGGGATATTCTGGAGTCGAATAAAGAAGTCAGTGAAGTTGTTGGTTCTGTACCACGCATAACTTACAAGAACCTTCCTAGCCTTAAGAATATATTATGCAAACCTAGACATCCTTTTAGACCCCTACAAAGTAGTAATTTTGTGAATAGAAACACTATACCTTGTGGTAAGTGTAATCAATGTGGGTTAATCAACAAAGAGATGTCTTTTAGACACCCCAACACAGGGTACATATTTCACTTTAAAACCAACACCAATTGTGAGAGTAAGAATGTTATTTATGTTGCTACTTGTATCTCATGTACTGCCTACTACATTGGGAAGACTAATCGTTCACTCAAGGAACGTATTAGGGAACACGCTACCATATTAGAGTAGGATCTGAAGTTAATGCTTTAGCCAGACATAATAAGTTGGCGGGTACACAGCATACTTTCAAGTTTTGTGTCATTCAAACTGTTTCACAAGGTTTTAGAGGAGGGGATTTGATTAACCGTACATTAGAGCAGGAAACTAGGTGGATCATTAGGTTACGATCAGATACACCTCCAGGCCTCAATGATAAGGTGCAACTGAAACCCTTCCTAAAGAGTAGAAGAATACATAGGGCAAGGTAATCTGGTTGTTAAAGAACTAGAGATACGCACCGATATTTGAGACGTTACCCATGTAAAAAGAGCTTCGTAAACATGATGACCATTCATCAGGTTCGGTGAAGCCATATGTATTGTACTCTATTATGATTTTTTGAATCATCATGCAAATATTTGGCAATTTTAAAAATAGACATTAGGTTATAGATGAATTTTGAGAGCAGCGTCTATTATATTATATTTGACAGTTGCTATGTTTTAATTTGCCTTTATGCTTATGTTGCTAAAGTTTTTATGATTCGAAGGTATATTTGATGCTACATTTGAGTGTATATATTTTTCTTATATAGTCCGTAACAAAGGATCGTAGCTATTATATTTGTCAACTGAAAAGGGCTAGGACACTACTATTATTGAATTAAATGACTATCTCCATTTTCATTTGTGCATTAACTACATTTATGTATTATTGAGATCACATATTTTCAAAGTGACAGTTTGTCTTATTTTTATATATATATATCTTTTAAATATATTTTTCAGGTTTTTTTATATGAAGTTTATATTGTCAAATGTATTAACACAACCTGTCCATCGCCAGGATTGGTTTTAATGTATCTTGTGACATAAATGTTTTTAAATACCCAATGGGAAGCCCTTGCAGGGTATATAAATGAGTTTTAAACAATTTTAAAATGTATTAAGAGTCCGAAGAAGCCTTTTGGCGAAAGCGCTCACTCTGTTGTTGAATAAATATATATCTTTTTGAGCTACAACATCGTATTACTGCATTACAGACTGTGGAAATTTTTATCGTTTTATTGCCATTTTGAGGTTCACGTGCATTGTGTTTTGTTCGTGGTTTTTACTTTTAACGTGATTCCTCGTCTTGACCAAGGGCTGCACTGCGTTGGGACTAAGCATTTTTACAATATTTAAGTGTCAGTGCAACCGGAGGTGAGAATGGCGAACGAGAATAGTTCTAGTATTGAGCTACCATACGTTCCTCCTGTTTTGGAACGTAACAGCATTGTGATACAAAGATTTCAAGCTTGTGTGACCGGTGATATAAACCTACTCATGGATTTTACTCCCGTAATGGAAGGGGACACGGAATGCCTAGCCGATGTAAGTAACTCAAATGTATTTCGAGACTTACATGAGCTAGAAACTATGTTTGTGAAACTAAAAAGATTGCAAGTACAGCGGAATTACTTTGAAGTATGTTTATCGAAAAGAATTATACCACGAGGGCTTAGAGTTCTGAAAATGCCCACTTCTGGCAATTTGTTTCCGGATTTATTGTATAGATGGCAGCAGCTCAATTTAGAGCTTAGCTTCAACTACATGAAGCTTTTGATTGAATATCATCTACCTGAGGAGAATCGATTAAGACTTTCTGTAAACAAGCTGCTTAGTGACTTTAAACAGAACTATGTTGATAATGTACATATGGAGAGACTCGAAAGGGTCCTAGATGATGTGTTATTAATGGAGAAACGTTTATTAGATCAGAAAAGGGGTAAAATCACGAGGGATGTACGAGACTTTAAGAGCAATCATGTCTTTACTTGGCCCAGGGACAGGAATTCAAATCAACATACTCATAGTGGGCCAGTTACATCGCAAGGCCCAACTGCTACTAGTGGGATTAGGAGTAGTGGGCTGGGGAGTTCGACCAACCAAATGCCTAATGAGGCTAAACAGACAGTTACCTATGCAAGTAAGACTAGTAACACCATAATACATGATAAAGAACAGAGTATTTCGACTAATGATGGTGGGGTTAACCTGAATGTAGGGACTGTAATAAATGAAGGACTACATTCAAATAACATTATTTTAACTGATAGTCCTGTCCGGACAGAAGGTATTAGAAGTAATAGTACTCCCAATTCAGGAGATGGCCTGACAGGGTGCATCACTGATGTACAACGATCCGGTGCAGCAGTGGTGAGACCTAAATCAAATAGTGTAATTTTGAATACAAATAGATTACCTGCACCCCTTCCTATATCCCAAAATTATTTTTTGGAGAAAGGACGTTCGACCAGCAGAGGGAGGCAGAAGAGGAAAGGGTCAGTAGAGGAGCAGCCACAGCAAGGCCCTACACTAAAGAAAATGTGGGGGAGACAAAATCAATAGTTATTAACTTATCTAGTAAAGTATTGGATAAGTATGAGGAACAAGTTCTAAACAAGGGGCTTAGTTTCATTCCAACTAAGGAGAGTGATTTGGTGGATACTATAATAGACACCAAACTATATATCCGAAATATACAACTAAGGTTGGACTTTGGATTACATAGTGAACATAGTGAACAGAATAAGTTTCGAGCAAACAGCGTCTATGTTCCACAGTTACACCCCACAATTGAAGTTTTTGGCAATGTTATAGAAAATGATATTTATAAACATTTTCAGGAAAAGAAACACATAAGGCATGGTAGAAATTTGAATTATAAACAAAGGCACGCACTGAAAACTCTTAGAGATGATAATTCTATCATAATTAGACCAGCTGACAAAGGGGGTCCTGTGGTTGTCATGGATTACTCCAAATATGCTGATAAGATGACGCAGATGCTTGATAACACACAAACTTATATAAAAATAAACCATGACACCTTGGTAAACATGATTTTCAGTGTTTACAATACTTTAGATGATTTAGTCATGTCTTTTGACATTACACAACAACTATATGACTATTTTAAAGTTAAGGACCCTGTCCTACCAGTAATACAGGGACTCCCTAAGGTTCACAAGAATTATTCAGACCCACCATTAAGACCCATTGTGGCGGGCCAAGGGTGGGTAACGGAACCAATGTCCATCTACTTAGAAAATGTACTAAGACCCCTAGTAAATGAGAACATGAAAATATTAAAAGACAGTAAGCAATTCCTATTGGATCTTTATTCTCACTCACGGTCATTGGAAGATGAACAGCATTATTTTTTAGTGACGTTAGATGTAGTTAGTCTTTTTACTGTCATCCCGAATGACACAGGCATCAGGTATATCTCAGAATATTTAAAAGCACACTCGGATTTTTCTATGAAGATAGATTTAATAACATTATTCCTTGAAACAATTCTCACTAACAATGTTTTTACATTTCAGGAAAGTATATATGTACAGAGGGATGGCGTAGCTATGGGCACGTCTTGTGCCAATAGCTACGCCAACCTGGTAATGGCTAGATGGGAAGATGAATGTCTTTACAATAATCCGACTTATGCACAATATGTTGGCATGTATTGTCGTTTTGTGGACGATCTTTTCTTTTTATGGTTGGGAGATGAACCGTCTCTAATTAGTTTTGTATCCTATCTTAATACAACAACGAATTTTTTACAATTCACTATGAATTTCTCAGACAATAGAATATCTTTTCTAGATGTAGAAATATTTAGGATGTCTAATGGCATGTTAAACACATCCATACACAGAAAAGGGTGTCAGAGCAATAACTTACTACATAGACAAAGTATGCACCCCCGACATGTATTTGACAATGTCCTAAAGGGACAGTTCTTGAGAGTGTCCAGACTCAATCCTGAACAAGGGCATTATGAAGATGGAGTAAAGGACATGAAGGACAGGTTCAGTGAGAGAGGATATAATGATAAAGAAATTATTGAAACCATTTCTACAGTAGATTCCCTAAGAAATAGTAGTGCAAGACCTTATTTTAGTGAACAAATGCCACAAACCAACATTGAAAATCCACCTATTCTAGGGGTTAGAGCTAATTTGACTTTTAGTAGGACGAGCCTAGAAGTGAAAAAAGTTATAAATAGACATTGGGATATTCTGGAGTCGAATAAAGAAGTCAGTGAAGTTGTTGGTTCTGTACCACGCATAACTTACAAGAACCTTCCTAGCCTTAAGAATATATTATGCAAACCTAGACATCCTTTTAGACCCCTACAAAGTAGTAATTTTGTGAATAGAAACACTATACCTTGTGGTAAGTGTAATCAATGTGGGTTAATCAACAAAGAGATGTCTTTTAGACACCCCAACACAGGGTACATATTTCACTTTAAAACCAACACCAATTGTGAGAGTAAGAATGTTATTTATGTTGCTACTTGTATCTCATGTACTGCCTACTACATTGGGAAGACTAATCGTTCACTCAAGGAACGTATTAGGGAACACGCTTACCATATTAGAGTAGGATCTGAAGTTAATGCTTTAGCCAGACATAATAAGTTGGCGGGTACACAGCATACTTTCAAGTTTTGTGTCATTCAAACTGTTTCACAAGGTTTTAGAGGAGGGGATTTGATTAACCGTACATTAGAGCAGGAAACTAGGTGGATCATTAGGTTACGATCAGATACACCTCCAGGCCTCAATGATAAGGTGCAACTGAAACCCTTCCTAAAGAGTAGAAGAATACATAGGGCAAGGTAATCTGGTTGTTAAAGAACTAGAGATACGCACCGATATTTGAGACGTTACCCATGTAAAAAGAGCTTCGTAAACATGATGACCATTCATCAGGTTCGGTGAAGCCATATGTATTGTACTCTATTATGATTTTTTGAATCATCATGCAAATATTTGGCAATTTTAAAAATAGACATTAGGTTATAGATGAATTTTGAGAGCAGCGTCTATTATATTATATTTGACAGTTGCTATGTTTTAATTTGCCTTTATGCTTATGTTGCTAAAGTTTTTATGATTCGAAGGTATATTTGATGCTACATTTGAGTGTATATATTTTTCTTATATAGTCCGTAACAAAGGATCGTAGCTATTATATTTGTCAACTGAAAAGGGCTAGGACACTACTATTATTGAATTAAATGACTATCTCCATTTTCATTTGTGCATTAACTACAGTTATGTATTATTGAGATCACATATTTTCAAAGTGACAGTTTGTCTTATTTTTATATATATATATCTTTTAAATATATTTTTCAGGTTTTTTTATATGAAGTTTATATTGTCAAATGTATTAACACAACCTGTCCATCGCCAGGATTGGTTTTAATGTATCTTGTGACATAAATGTTTTTAAATACCCAATGGGAAGCCCTTGCAGGGTATATAAATGAGTTTTAAACAATTTTAAAATGTATTAAGAGTCCGAAGAAGCCTTTTGGCGAAAGCGCTCACTCTGTTGTTGAATAAATATATATCTTTTTGAGCTACAACATCGTATTACTGCATTACAGACTGTGGAAATTTTTATCGTTTTATTGCCATTTTGAGGTTCACGTGCATTGTGTTTTGTTCGTGGTTTTTACTTTTAACGTGATTCCTCGTCTTGACCAAGGGCTGCACTGCGTTGGGACTAAGCACCTTAAGGTATATGGCTGTACATTTTCATACATTCCACCTTGGGAATATTGGTGGCCTAGTGCTTACTGTCATACAGACTGTTCTGTTTGTCAGTGTGATAGTGATGCTTTCAGTAAAACATTGTTATGTAACAGATACATCTTCATTGTGACAACTTAATTCTTTTCCCCCTAGGGGTAAAGTACAGATTGTAATTGGAGGCTGCTAAACTATACATCTGCATTACTTAGTGTTGATTGTTTGTTATCCTCTGGCCCAGTCTTTCTTTACTGTTTTACTACTTGAAGGCCTTGGCCTGGACAGCAACATATGTTATGCTTTCGGATTTCTGTATAAAATGATCTGCTTGAGAGTTGCATTACTCAGTTAGTATGTATTTCAAACACATAAAAGGTATATGACATGGCATATATAACTGTAATAGTACACAAATAAACATTTTGTATGCATGCAAACCTGTGTGCGGTGTCATATCCTTTGACTTCTATGTGGGTATATGTTTCATGCAATAATTGTCTTTTGTATGAGTGACTCATACACTGTCCATTTTAAAAGGTGGCAACTGTAGGAATACTGGCTGTTCAATATGCTGTTCACCCTCTAAACATGTATCTTCCTATACATATCTATGTGTGTGTATGTGTATTTACATATATATATATATATATATATATATATACATATATATATATATATATATATATATATGTGTGTGTGTGTGTGTGTGTGTGTGTGTGTGTGTGTGTGTGTTATATATATATATATATATATATATATATATATATATATATATATATATATAATGTATATATATATATATATATATATATATATATATATATATATATATATATATATATATATATATATATGTATATATATATATATATATATATATATATGCATATATGTGTATATATGCACATATGTGTATATATGTATATATATATATATATATATATATATATATATATATATATATATATATATATGCATATATGTGTGTGTATATGTATCTTTGGAATGTTTATTGCTCCCACATTGTACATTCCCTATGGTAGCCAGACTGTACTGCATGATATGTTATCGATACCATTTTGACATCATACAGCTGGGATGAATTACTGTTAACTTCTTGTGGCTATGTTGTGTAGCGTCCTGGGTATGGGACTTGCAAGTGTTGGTATGGTTTTTCCAAGGATGGATATAGTACGAGCATGGTCATCCCCTATGGTTCAGGAGAACGCATGCTTAGGGAGATTGTTATGAAAAACTGGGTTATTTTGGAGCATTTTGAAGCATTTCTCCCCGGGCCTCCGCTGAAAACAGGCTCTGTGCAACCTAGTCGGACTTTCCCAGTCAACAAATCATAAATAAAAAAAATTAAAAAAATAAATAAAAAATACATTTTTAAAGGTAATACTGAAGTTTTTAACACCTTGGGTCAGTCACCCAGTTTTATTTACAAAGCAGGGAAGAATTTTAAATTTTTGACAGAACATCATCTTATACCCAGGAGTATGTCCACCAAGGGAACAACCAGGTGTAGTTGTTGCAAACAATGCCCCTTTGTATTAAATAGAGATGTAATTTATATAGGGCATAACACCAAGGGCATTCCATTACAGAAAGGTAATTGTGACACAAAGGGGGTTGTATATGTATCCATTTGCCAAACACGCTCATATTTTTATATAGGCAAAACAGAATGAAAATTTTGTACTAGAATATATGAGCACTTATATGCCATAGCTAAGGCAAATATTAACAATGCCCTTTATAAACATTCACTGGTTTGTCAAGGGGATACAAAATTCATGTTTGGAATTTTAGATGTGGTTAAACACAACCCCAGAGGAGGTTGGTGGGAGCTTGATGTAGACCTGAGAGAATTTTATTGGATTGTTAGATTAAATGCTTTAGCAGAACCAGGATTAAATTGTTATTTGTCCTTGTTGCTTGTTTTAAAGAAAAAAAGCACTTGTGTTTTAAATGTATTATCACCAAGTATAATTTTAATGAAAAATGTTTTGACAACAGTATTTATTGTAGATATTTGTTAATTTTAGGGTATAATGTTCATTTAAGTAATTAATCAGTTATCTAATTATTCATTTATTTGTGTATAAAGTGGGTTGACTAGTGTGGGGAATTTTAGTTCTGATGAAGTCCCTGTACTATAGAGGAAGAAAGTGCTTAACGTTTTAATAAACATTGTGGATGAACATTTTTGCATCAATTTATGTGTGGTGCTTATGGTGTGTTTTTCTACTCGTTTGGACATCTTATTGTTTCTTATTGAGTCTTATTTTCGGATGCCCAGCAAACATTTTTTGGAAGTGTTAGTATTGTGTTGCAAAGCAGATCTATTTGGCTGTGGGGGAGGGGGTGATATCAATAATTACAAGAAGTACTTAGCTTGGGCCCCCTCATCCCCATTAATAGTGCCTTTGCCCATATATGTATTTGTTGTGTTCTCTTTTATATCTGTAGATATGCACACACTCATACATCTAGATGTATAAAACACATTTCCCATACTGTTGAATGACTGTGATGGATGATATGTTTGTGAAAACATCAGGGATAAGTATATCTGACATGGCTTAGTGGTAAATCATTTTGGCTATGGTGTGCAGGGTCCTGGGTTAGAGCCTTACAAAGAATGTTTATTTTGTTGCTGGGCAGAACAAGGGCCGACGGATACAGAGTGATTAAGGCACCTTTAAGCAGTTGTAAGCAGATTTACATGGCTTTGCGCTAAGGTAAGCACTGCTAACTTCTGGTTACAGTTTCTTATACTCAGTTAGCTTCGAAATTACTTAACCTGTGTAGTCATTGCTTATTCCCATGCAAACAGGATTAAACCCGTTTACTGCTGCTCTAAAGCGCCTACCCCCACACTAATTTCTTTAGAAGAAAAGAAAAAGGGTTGATAAGAAAGTGGTGAAAAAGGGGGCACAAATAGGGAAAGACAGTAGGGAAAATAGCTAGGGATGTGCAGGATGGGTGTAGGGAAGGTCCATAGCTGACCATTTCTTCTACAGGAACAGCTGTGCATATACACTGATTTGGAGGTAGATTTGGACACTCATACCCCTGAGAGAGGGGTGAGGACAACAATAATATATTGTGATTTCAATTAGACCAGGTTACATGTGTCCAGTTGACACGTGTGCAAAATGGATAGCTATGTATAGGGTGAGATTTTTTGGGAGGAACAAATTGCCTTTTTTTTTTAAGGTGACAGTGGGATGTTGGGGAGGGATAGTAGGTATATTTGGGGAGGTAGGTTGGGTAGGATAACAGACAAGACAGACAAGACAGCATACAGGGGTGGTATATGACACGTGTGTGGTAAATGCCTTGGATGGGGAGGGGTGTCTAGAAGTCAGAAGCCCATGAGCCCCCTAGTGGAAACAGTGGGACTGAGGTCCCTACCCATGGGCAGTCACCACTGCACCTTCACGGCCCCAAGGTGGCTGTGCTGGGAGCTGGGTAGGAGGGGTAGGCTGACCCTCTAGATGTGCCGCATGGCTCTCAAGCTGGAGTTGCAGATCTCTAAACTCCCTGCGGAGCTTGCTATGCACCAGACCCCGGACCTGATGATGGGTGACAGTATCCTGTCTGCTCCCACTCCCAGGGGGGCGAGACCCATCCCCTGAGGTGGTTCCACCTGAAGGTGGTGCAGAACCATTTGATGAGGAGGTCCCGGGCTGGGCCCCAGATGTGCTTGTGCCCAGTGCCACAGCCAGATGAGGTGGGAGAGGTGGGTCCACTGAGACCGGCCTTCCCAAACATGCTATAGTGTTTCAATTGTAAAACATATGTTGTTTAGTAATAGTCAACACATTCCAGGGTTAGGTGTAACAGCATGCATAGATATTCCCATTAACCCAAAACACCAGATATGGAACAGTTGCATAATAAGCAGTACACATGCATATATGGAACCACAGTGGCTATTACAGCAACATGCAGGTACACTGATTGCAGCATCCCACCTTGGGAGTATTTCAACATGGAACATGCATAGAAACAAATTTCAATATTTTTCAAACAATAGGACATATGTCCCAACAGTAGATTTAATTGTACACATACCGATTGAGTTGTGTATTTACTTTATTTTTGCAGATATGGTGTGGGGGGGATGTCAATAAAAACTTGTATATCCCTGGAGTTCTCATTACTTTCTTAGTCAGTGCTGTGATGTGTACCTTACAGGTATTATTACACTACTCTATGGCCTTAGTTTGGACAGTGGCATGGTTGTAGACAACTATATACATGAACTGTGTTTTACCTGTAGTATACACCTCTTACCTGGTATACCTGTGCAAGTATTGTTTGTTAACACTACCTGACTGTTTCTATGCATATTCTCAGATTCCAGGTTGATGTTATGCACATATCTCTCCATCTCTTATTGCACACACTCTGGGCATGTCTTAACAACATGCAGGTGAAACTGGGACATATTTTGACTATAAACCTTTGGTGAGTTGCTACAATGACAGGATTGTTTTCATAGACATTTTACAAATATTTACAGGCCTAACAGTCAGTTATATGACATCAAATGCTGCCTAAATGTCAGAGATTATCACGCTGATATGCCAGGGGGACAGGGTAACAGGCAGCAGATATGGGCCAATTATCTGGACATTCTGGACAGATCTGTACAGTTGAGGGGTATGATTCTGCATACAGCTTACTACCACTCCCAGGATTTGAACCATGGCTGTGTGTACTAAAATACAACACTTCACACTTCAGTTGAGTGTGCTATTTGGATTATGGTGTCTATCTCTTCACTGTTTTCTGTCTAAGTCTCTCTCAGTTGTACAATATGACTTTGTGATTACAACAGTTGTATATAGACATTCCTACGCATTTTATTTATGTAGCACAGTGTGGATAAAAGTGCTTAATTCAACAGTACTATTAAGAGATTGCAACTCTACATTACCATACATACCAAAGTAAATACTAGCAGTCCAGGAGTTAGACCTTTATTGCCAGGCTGTTAACCTTTTATTTGCATACAACCTATATGAGACTTTTCCTGCCATATTGTCTGGTTTATTCAGTACATGCCATACACAATACAGGTTTTATACTGACAATTAACTTTCTACTACTTTTATATTTATTTCTTATGACAGTGCATGCAAGATTATTACTAACCTGCCTCGCGATGCAGCCTCTGCAGCCTACAGGCATGGGCTTCCCAATTCACAACCCACTCGACTGCCACTGTCAAACACATAAGAGAAATATTTAGCCATACCTATCCATAATATACATGAGCTGGAAATTATTAAGCAGGTAGTAGAATGATACTTACACATGTCTGGGACATCACCTGTCTGCCTAGCTTCTTGAATCCACTGATCCAAGAGCTCCCTCTTTCTTCGTTTCGGGTCAGCATAGTGATGCCTGACCTGCTCACCAGTTTGAGGGATACCAGTGGCACTGGTGAGGTCATGGGTGAGATGGTCCCAGGCTTCCGCTTTATGTTGGGAATGCTGGTACTGCCCCTGCAGCAGTCATTGGTCATGGTCTTTAAGAAGGTGGCTTGCCATGACCTTGGACTCCTGGATGCCCCAGCACTGCACCTGGAAGCGCGATCCTTCACCCACACCAGCAATAGCACCTACAGAAGGAAGCTGCAACCAGTTATGAGATGTATTCCAGCCTGTGGGGTTTAAATAGGGCCGATTTCCCACACTTTGCTGTGATTGGATGATTTTGAAAATGCTAAGCTATGGGCAAACCTGCTTACCTAAGGTTGGCTTTTCTTAAAGGGGTATACCAATGGGCAAACTGATTTAGCTGGCCTACACATTGCTTATACCTAGTAAGCCAGGATGTGCAATGCTTAGCATTGCTTAATTTTAAATTTGTATGCAATTTGCTGTTTGGCATTGATTTATCATTCATTACATGTTATATATTTGTTTGGCATCCATGATTTATGTGTACGTACACTGTGTGGGGTCCTTGTGTTTATTGGGGGATTTAAATACTTTATTACAATGACACCTCACATCTGGACTTAATACAGTACTCTAGTTTACATATTTATGTTATGTAGTAGGTTATACAACATAAAACTGTAAATAGATTCCTTTCACATGTAAAATTTGATTTTGCTATAGTGAGGCTCTGTTTGGGGATACATCAATCTTATGTACTGCTGTGATGGCTTACTGGTTAACTACTGTGACTATAGTGTACAGGGTCCTGGGTTCAAGATCTGCAAGGGCTGTTTAATTTGTTGCTGAGCAGAACAGCAGCTGTTGGATACAGAGTAATTAAGGCACTTTTAAGCAGTTGTAAGTGGGTTTGCATGATAGAAAGCAATGCTAACTTCTGGTTAAATATGCTTACAGAGAGTTAGCTTCAGTATTGCTTAACCTGTGTTTACATTGCTTACCCCTGCACAAACGGTCTTAAACCCGCTTACTACTGCTTAAAAGTGTTTACTACAACTTACCCACGTACTATTTTAGACAGAAATGAAACATGGCTCTTGGGAAAGTGGCGGATGTGGACACTCTATGGATTTATCATTCATTACACATTATACCTTCAATTTGTATCCTTGATTCATGTGTACATATACTGTACGGGGCTTGTGTTTATCTGTGGATTTTACAACATTATTACAATGACACCTCACATCTGCATTTAATACAGTACTCCAGTTCACAAATATATGTTATTTAGTAGGTTATACAGCAAAAAAAATGTTCAAAAAGTGATTTCACATGGAAAATGGAATTTATTACAGTGAGATTTGAACTGGGAATGACTGCTCATCAACCAAATGCTCTGACCACTCCTCTATTGCAGTACTGCTTCAATTGCTTGTATCTTGCTATTTATCTTCTTGTGCCATTTAAGCTACAGTATGTGTAGCTAAGCAATGGGCAAACTCACGCACCTACAGTTAAATTTATTCTGTTTGATAACAAAAAAAATTCTACTGCTATTTTCTCTTGGAGGGGACAGGTTTCATTTACTGCTGTGAATTCCCATGTGCATCTGCACATTTGGCAGACATCTTAGCAACCCCCCATACCTTTTAAACTCTTCAGGCACACTATCTGGAAAAAGCTTGTCAGATTTTGGTACAACTACGAACATATTTTCATTATTGCTCTTATAAATTTGGAACAGTTGCTAGAGTAACAGGATTTGTTTTAATATATGTTTTATCACAGATTTGAAGTCGGACACTGAAATGTATGCATTATTTACTGACATTCAAACCTGAGATCATCCCAGTGATTTGCAAGGACAATTGGGGTGCTGTATTGCTGTGACATGTAGACATTCTGTGATGATTTGCACAGTTGGGAGGTATGCATCCTCCTATGAGCATTCTCGCTCAGAATTATTGCCAGGTGGCACTAAATGAGTGCAGGGGCATGTGTATTGTGAAATTTCTGCTCTCAGACACACCCCCTGCACTCGTCCATGCTCCATGTAATTTTGGGGGAGCAGAGGCAGCGCACTTTCATTATTATGCATGATGCACTGCCATGCTGCTCTTAAACGGACATTTCTGTGTAGGAATAAGCTATTTCTGCATGGAACCTTACTGAATTTGGGATTTATTATTAATGCTCCTAGCATTAACAACTATCAGAGATGCATCAAACATTTCTATCTGTAAACTGTTACATTTTCTACCTGGCAAAAATCCTGCCTAGTGTGTTTGTCAAATATTGCAAAATACCTGCTGTAAACATTCTCTTCCCTGATCTTGACAAATGTATGCCATCCTGTCTGAACATGTGTGCCTAAAACTAATACAGCATCCATCACAATACGTCTGACATTGTCTTTCCCACTCTATGACTGCCCAGTAAACATCCACTCTTCCTTTCTTCCCTTTGTGCTACTGCACTCCTTTCCCTTCTGATCTAAAAATGTACCTCTTCTTTTACCAACCCACCTATCAGCTCCCTTAAACAACCTTACTTCATCCTATTCATTTTCACTCCTGACTTCACACAACTCCTCCCACTTTTCTACCTTATCCTCTTATTCTTACTCATACTCAGTACTGCAAATTCATTTATTTGATTCTCAACTCTATTTCATGCCTAACCAACTTGCTTACTACTCTTTGGCATTCTCAGCTGTGTCTACCTCACTTCTTTTACAACACACTCACTATTCTTATCACTCAACTTTCCTAAAGTTGCTCTAACTTTTACACATCTTTACAGATCTTTGAATCTAACTTCTTTACCTCTACAGCTCATGACAAGACTATAACATCAGTGTCTCCCCACTTCATCGCATGTAGATATGGTGTTCACTAGATTGATTACTCTACTACTTCTATTTTCTCTCCTTAAAGATTATCAAATTACTCATACACCCAAAATTAGCATAAGCCTCAATTTAAACATTTCCCTCCAAAATTCTTTGTCAGAAATTGTTATACATCTATTCAGCAGCTCACCTACTCATTACCCTAAATACAAAAAATCTGTCTCTCCTCACTACCACCCCTGAACAAAGCAAACATAAATAAATAAAAGTAAAAAAAAATACCATTATAAACCACTTCATTCCTACCAACATTCTTCATGAATTAATATGTGCTAATATGTGGTGACATACGCAGTAACCCAGGCTCTCCTTCAGTCCTATGCCCCATTACCCACATCCCTTCTGGTCACCTCTAATGACTAACAACTGTACACTACCTCAATAAATATACATAGCATTTGTAATAAAAATCACTGAACTGCATGTCTGGATCTCAAATTATGCACCACATATAATTGCTTCTATTGATACAGGGCTAAAACTTCATATAAAAGACTCAGAAATTCTTTCCCCTGATTGCAGCATAATTAGAGCTGGCAGGTTAAAAAAAAAACTGGAGAGATGGCTGTCCTGTACATGAGCACATATGAAGTTTCGCCTCTTACAAGTATTCTGCCCAAATTTAATAATGCAGAGCTACTTATCACCCGTTTAATATTAAATGACCACAGACTCCTTTGTATAATTGTTCTATATATCCCACCAGAAAACAATATATTCACCCCAGAAGACATCCTTTACTGAATGTCACACAATATTATCAATGGAACAGTCAACCTAAGTGATGTTAGCATTAGCTGGAATACTTTCACTCCTAACTATCCTTCTATCATCAACCTACACAGATTCAGACAACTTATTATTATTCTTACTCACTACAAAAAAAAACACAAAATACTACTCCCATTGTTGAATGCATTCTGGTCTCTGATCTTTGCAACTACACTGCATCAAGAACCCTTCCTGAATCCCTTAGTGATCACTGTCCTACATATGCTATCAGTCGTATTACTCACCATGCCAAACAGCAAGTTTAGAAAAATACTTATAATATCACATAATTTAACCCTGAATCATTTTTGCTGCTCTAAACTCAGCTAATTGGACTATTCTAAAAGCATTGCCACTACATGAAGCAGTAGAAAGGTTAAGTTCAACTTTTTAGGCATCCTAAACAGCCTTGTGCCACTACATTAGAAGAAAGTAAAATCTAATTTTGCCCCTTGGCTTACTAAATAGAGTAGATGTCTTATGCAAAATAGACATGGGGTATGGAAAAGAGTGGCAGAAACTTAAACTCCACAAAACCATCAGTGCTTTAAAGAACTTAATAACCTCACCAAAAGGCAAGTCAACCTTGATAAGAAGCAATACTATTCTGATTCACAAAGTAACATTAGATCTAACCTCAAAAAATTCTGATCATCCATTAAACAAATTTAGACCCAGGAGCTAACAATGTCCTTAACACTTGTCCCAATAACTCCAACACCCCCCCCCCCAGAGTGAGGGAGTCATCTTTTGATAGACTTTATCGAATCTATTTTAGACAACAATTATGTTTATTTTGAGGACAAAATATTCAAACAACATAAAGGTGTAGCAATGTGAGCAGCATGTGCTCTGATTTATGCTAATGTGGTCTTATCTCGTTGGGAATTGAGTTATGTTTTTAAATTAGACTATTACACATTTTTATTTTATTTTACTTTATTTATTTTATTTTATTTATATTTGTTGACCGGGAGTGTCCAACTGGACGTAGGTCCATTTTCAGCGGAGGCCCGGGGAGAAAAGTTCCACAGTTAAAACAGACAGCAGTTACACTGGATTACATAGCGATTAACAATTTACATAGCAATTACTTACAACATATTTACAGATGAAGAGCATAGTACATCAGTAGACAACTAGAATCTATCTGTGAAATACATAACAGTTACAATAAGAAGTTCCTGCTGTATAATAAGTACTAGGCTTATGAGCATCTGAGCTTGCTATAATCAAGGTAGTTAGTGGAGTTGAAAGAAAGGTAGTGGTTGGATGGGGTGGGTGATATTAGAGTGAGAGTTGCAAGGGCTCAGCCAGAATGTTTTTAGGTGTGCTTTTAGTAAAGTTTTGAAGTGGGTGCATGATGGTATGGAGGTAATTGTGGGCGGGAGGGAGTTCCATAATTTGGCTATGGCGCAAGAGAATAGTGCTTCACCAGCAGAGTTATTGGCTTTAGTGATATGCAAGTGATTTTTGTTGCTGGATCTTAGTGGTCTGGTGGTGCGATAGGGTTGGAGTAGATTCTGGAGGGATGGGACATTTAGTGGATGGTTTACTAGTTTGTGTGCGAGTGAGAGTTGATACCATTGAAGGAGGTGAGGGAGTTCAAGCCAGCCCAGTTGAGCAAGTGAGAGACAGTGGTGACTATGGTAGGATGCCAAAGAAACAAACAAACGTAGGCAGAAAACAATTTAATATATCACAGCAAAGCTTTCGGGTGAAACCCTTCTTCAATACTAACAATCATTAAAACAAAAGCAGCTTGCTTTAAATAGGAGCAAAAAACAGTCACATGATAGCAGCCAAAATCACATGACTGACAAACACAATATAATATAACATATATACAAAATGCAAAAATATTTAAAATATTTAAAATAGCTTAACACGCTGAATTTTACTTAAAACAGGCTTTAGGCTAACAGTAGAATTTAATCCAGGTGAAGAATCTGCTGCTAGTCTTAAAATCCATTCATATTCCTTAATATCTAAAACATTATTAATATCACCACCCCTACTATGAGGTTTAACTAAATCTAGGCATCTAAATTTAAAGCAATGTGTATTCCCATGTGTTTTAATATGCTTAAAAAGAGCATTATTCTCAACCTCCCTTCTAACCTCTGACTTATGCTCAGTTATTCTGTCTTTAAGTTTACGTTTGGTCTTGCCCACATAGAATGCTGAACAGGCATTACAAGTAGCCAAATACACCACATTTACACTGTTACAGAATGCTACCGATTTAAAGTAAAACTCTTTTAAAGTAACAGGATGAATAAATGCATAATTAGGGGTAGCAGCAATGTCTATACAACAAGAACAGCTCATACATTTAAAAGTACCAATACGATCAGAGAAAGCATTCAGCTTTAAGCCAAAATTAAAATCTTTATAACATAATAAGCTTTTAATACTTCTCATATTCCTATATGAGTAGTAAGGCTTTTCACCTAAAATTCGCCTAATCTCTAGACAGGCCATCAACACAGGCCAGTATTTGGCTATGATATATTTAACCGAACCTGTTCTACTACTAAAGTTCATAACATATCTAGTTCTAACTATATTTCCAATGTTAGATCCTGATGTAATGATCACATGATCATTCATACACGCGTCTGTCCTAAGGTAAGGTTTATATGTAGTATCCCTATTAAGTATTACCATTCTCTTCAATTCTTTCAATATATCCAAGGCATAGCCATTCTTAACAAACTCATTGAACATTTCATCTAACTGTATATGAAATACAGAGTCGATTGTATTTAACCTACTGACTCGTGAAAATTGAGCTTTAACAATTCCTTTAAAAACATGGGGTGCATGCATACTATTATAATGTAAGTATCTACTAGTATGCACATCCTTCTTGTGAATAGTAGTTTGTAAAGTACCCTCTTCTTTATATACCTTAACATCAAGGAAAATTGCTTCATGTTCAGATATAATCTCCTTAAAAACCAAGAAGCTCATACTACTGTTTAAATATACTATAAAATCTTGCAGATCAGAGCGTGATCCCTTCCAAACCATAAAGCAATCGTCCACAAACCTCTGGTACAAGCAAATATTACTGTTCAAAAATTTTACACCATCATGTATAAACTCTAATTCCCATTGATACAAGACTAGGTTAGCATATGTATTAGCAACGGTGTTCCCATCGCAACACCGGTTAGCTGTAGAAACAAAAGTTGATCAAACATAAATACATTGTTGCTCAGAACTAAGTCTAATAATGCACATATATTTTGAACATCAACTGTAGGTATATCTATTTTCTTACTCAGAAACTGTCTGATAGCCTCAATGCCATACTCATTTGGTATGACAGTAAAAGAGAATTTATATCTAAGGTTACAAATAAATAACCTGAATCGAGTTTGTTACGTAGACTGTTATACCAAATTGAAAGTTTGTTTAAAAAATCACCTGTGTCCTTTAAGATATTAGGACACTCCAATAATAAGGGGTACAATCGCTTCTGTAGATAAACAGATATCGGTTCAGTTATCCACCCACCCCCAGAGACAATGGGCCTCATGGGTGGGTTATCTAAACATTTATGAATTTTTGGTAACCCATACAATAAGGGAATAGTGGGACAGGGTACTGTAAAAAAGTGAAACAAATCTAAATCTATCTCACCATTAGTTTGTAGCTCATATATATACATATTGACATTATTAATGCATTTCTTAGCATCATGGGTGGGTTATCTAAACATTTATGAATTTTTGGTAACCCATATAATAAGGGAATAGTGGGACAGGGTACTGTAAAAAAGTGAAACAAATCTAAATCTATCTCACCATTAGTTTGTAGCTCATATATATACATATTGACATTACTAATGCATTTCTTAGCATCATTATATGATATCCTTCTGAAAGCATTCTCATCTTGAAGAAAATTGAGCATAGATGTCTTATAGGCATTACAATCCATAACAACAATAGCACCTCCCTTGTCAGCTTGTTTCATTACAATAGTATTGTCAAATTGCAGTTTCTTTAAGGCACAATGTTCATCATAGTTCAAATTATACTGTCTCTTCTTCTTAATTGTAGTCCCATATAACTTTCTCAAATCAGCTTCACATAAATTATGGAAAGCAGTTGTCACAGGCAAATTAACTGGTATAAAGGTACTACGTCTTTTGCAAGTATTATATGATATCATAGCATTATTTGAACCAAAAAGAACCTTTAAATTTATATTCCGAATAAACAGTTTTAAATCTGTCAAAGCTGAGGTTAAGCCATCATCTGCTGTTTACAACAGAGACACATGGTCCATCTAAGGGAATATCAGAAAGATTCAAAATACCTTGTGTTATCTGCAACTCACTTTCCCATGCTTGACAGGGCTGTCATTTTTCCGTTTCACAGGACCACCCGACTGTCTGGTTAAGGACTTGTCCCTTACTGCTATACTGCTCTGTACTTTCTCGGCTTGTTCCAATTGGAAGCGTTTCAGCGAAAAATTCAAAGGTAACTGTTGATTCTTCCTCATGATATCCTTAGTGTTCCCTGAAGATTCTCGCGAAACATCACCTTGAGTTACAGGCCCCATGCTACCTGTATTTGAAATTTCTTCATTCACTAGTAACACTGATGCAGAGGGCATGGTTGTAGAATCAGACTGCACAGTCAAAGCAGCAGGATTTAAAGGGGAAATGCCAACATTCAGATTTAAAGTGGAAACACCAGCATTAGAGTCAGTGAAAGCATCCAATGTATCCAAAGATGATACAGTAGTTGTAACAAGTGATGCAGTAGTAACAGGAAAAGTTTTTTTAGGGAAAGTCTCAGTACTATCACGTAATTCAGTTATATTTTTGTTATTTTTTGGCCAAGAGAAGATATGTCCTCTTTGAAAATCGGCAATATCTCTTAATAACTTTCATTTCTTGACCATCTCCAGGCGGTCATCCAAGGCATGCAGCCTATCAACCATTTGCTGATATTTAGGCAACATATTAGAGAAGCAGGACATGCTAAGTAATTCATTTTCCATCTGAAAGATTTCATTTTTCAGATCTAATTCACTTTTTGCAAAGAAGTCATTCATTAGCATCATATAATCCAAGCTAAGCTTTAAATTAAGCTGTTGCCAACGTTTTAATAATTCTGGGTACGTATTCCCATCAGAGGGCATCTTGAGAATATGCAACCCTCTGGGAACAATACCCATGTTCAAATAAGCACAAAAGCTAAAACGTTGCCATTGTAATCTCTTATATGTACCAACCTTTCTTTCAATCAATTCCAGTTTTCTGGTAAATGTCACAGTCTCTTCAACATCTAAAGTCTCATTATTATCAACATCTTCCACAGGAGTATTAGAGACAAGATTTAACAATGGATTCACTTCCTTAGTTAAAATGGTTTTCAAAAGATAATCCCTTTCCATGGCTGCAGCAAAAGCTCTCAAAGGCCACCAACGTACCAGCAAAATATAGTCCAACAAAACAAGACTGGAATGCAGGAATACCAAAGAAACAAACAAACATAGGCAGAAAACAATTTAATATATCACAGCAAAGCTTTCGGGTGAAACCCTTCTTCAATACTAACAATCATTAAAACAAAAGCAGCTTGCTTTAAATAGGAGCAAAAAACAGTCACATGATAGCAGCCAAAATCACATGACCGACAAACACAATATAATATAACATATATACAAAATGCAAAAATATTTAAAATATTTAAAATAGCTTAACACGCTGAATTTTAGTGATATGCAAGTGATTTTTGTTGCTGGATCTTAGTGGTCTGGTGGTGCGATAGGGTTGGAGTAGATTCTGGAGGGATGGGACATTTAGTGGATGGTTTACTAGTTTGTGTGCGAGTGAGAGTTGATACCATTGAAGGAGGTGAGGGAGTTCAAGCCAGCCCAGTTCAGCAAGTGAGAGACAGTGATGACTATGGTAGGATGCCCCTGTGGCGAATTTGGCGACTTTGTTGTAACAGGTCTCTAGCTTGTTTAGATCACATTGCCTTAGGTTGGTATATATTGGAGAGACATAAAGTAGGGTGGAGATAAGGTGGGAATTTGCTATTGAAATTGTTGCTGCTTTTGTGAGAAGTTGCTTATTTCTGTATAACGCTCCTAGTTTTTTGTGGACTTTTTTTATGGTCATGGATATGTGAATGTCAAATTTTAGTTAATTGTCTATTTCCACTCCTAGCAATTTGGTGTGTTCAGTTGTGTATATAGTGGTGTTGTCTTTTGCTGTGATGTTAAAGTGAGAGTTGTTTTGAGTATGTTTGGTGGGTTGGAAGATGAGTAGTTTAGTTTTGTTTGGGTTGAGTATTAATTGGGCATCGGATAACCAAGTTTCAACAGAGGAAAAGGCTTCCTGTGTGACTTTTTGCAGTTTGGGTAGGGACTGGGCTGAGCAGATGATGGTTGTGTCATCTGCATATTGTATGAGTGTGCCATGTTTGGTGGCAGTGGCTAGATTATTGGTGAAAACAGAGAAGAGTAGGGGTCCAAGGATGGATGCTTGGGGAACCCCTATGTAGACATGTAGTTGGGGAGATATGTCATTCTGCCATACAACGGATTGTTGGCGGTCAGACAGGTAACTCTGAAACCAATTGGTGACTGATTGTGAGAAGGATAAGTTATTGAGGACAGAGATAAGTTGTTTGTGTGGGACCATGTCAAATGCTTTAGATAGGTCTAGGAAAGTAGCAGAGGAGAGATAGCCATTGTTTTTATGCTGAAGGGTAGTGTTAGTAAAGGAGAGTAAGGCAGTGGTGGTGCTATGGTTTGGTCAGAAACCATGCTGAGTATTGGAAATTAGGTTGTTAGTAAGGAGGTAGTCTGAGACCTGAGAGTGTATGCATCTGTCTAGTATTTTGGAGAGTGCAGAGAGAATAGCTATGGGGCAGTAATTGGTTAGTTCTGTGGAGGGTCCGCCTTTGTTGAGGGGAATTATATGTGATACTTTCCACAGTGTGGGAACGTAACTTTCTGACAGAGATCTTTCTGACATTTTGTAAAATGTGTCTAGGGTTCTTGGATGACATTTTTATTTTATGGAATGGACCTAAAGAATTAGGGAACGATATTATTTCAGCACTTAACTAAACCACTAACTTTTTGAACTTGCATATCAATTTAATAAGAGGGAGAAAAGTTATTTAGATACTTATATCACTATCACTGATAAAGGGTTTAGGTCATATATTTATAAAGACCCTCCTTTTTACAATGCGGATTTGCACTTCAGTAGTTTTCACCCTTTGTAGTGTAAAAATTCACAAGCTTTAGGATATGGTTGTTGAAAGGGGTTATGCCAAAAAACTTGTAGAGGAGGTCACTCAAGATATTATTAGCAAATGGGGCATACAATACATACTCCTCTTAGGTGTGTGGAATTTAAATCCTGAGGTGACTATAATTCTAATTCTAATTTTAATTGTCCATTAAAAGGTTCATATGATAGGGAGCTTCTTATCCAGCACAACATCAGTTAAGGAACACTTAAAAAGACAGTACAAGAAGCCAGTATATTTTGGGAAATAGCCCCAACATCCCTCCCATTGTGAGTGGTATACCAAGTTTTGTTTTAAAAAAACTCTAAAAATTTAAAAGGTATGCTTGAAAATAACAAAATGATTTGCCCCAATATGGATGATAAAATTAAAGGAAATAGGAAATGCAGTAATTGTAGGTATTGCCCATATATTTTTGAAGGGGCTTGTATGAACATTGGGGATGATCAGGGTGTTTTACTTAACATTCAAGATGGAAATTGAATTGTTTTATATATGTATATATATATATATAAATATATATATATATATATATATATATATATATATATATATATATATATATATATATATAGCAAAATGCTCCACCTGTCCAGATTTTTAAATTGGAAAAGCAGAGAAGATTTTTAAGAAAAAACATATGCACATATTTATGACACCTCTCCTAAATGTGTTAACAATGCCCTTTTTAAATACAATTAGATTTGTGTGTGTTTTAAGAAATGTAAGTTTGGGCTAACAAAAAAAAAAAATAAAAGTCCTAAGGGTAGTAACTGGGAGACATTGCTTGAGTATAGGGAACTTTATTGGCAGCTTAATTTGAATGCCACTGTCCCTCCAGGGATGAATGAGAACATTTTGATCTTACCAGTCCTGAAGTTGAGATTAGCTAAGTTATAAAATTATATGTATATATATATATATATATATTATATATATATATATATATATATATATATATATATATATATATATATATATATATATATATAGATATATAAATTAAACATATATACATATTCCTTTAGTTTTTGATACTTTAATTAGATAGTCATTATGCATGTTTTTCATGTTTGTAATTTCCAGTTTTATGTATTTATTTATTCATTTATTTTTGTGTGTTTCTTGTTATACCAATATTTTAAGCATTGTTTTTATGCAATATAGTTTTAAATGAATATACAATTTTGATTAGCTCTTATATTTATTTAAATAGGACATGGTCTTTAGCATTGTATTCTGATAAATATTTGTATTGTGCAAAACAAAAAATGTATTTATTAAATTATTTCTTGATTATTTCAGGTAGTTTCCATCATTTTTCACTCCACATAACACAATTTCTTTAGTTATTAGTTTGCAGTGTGTGTGTTTCCTGTTTTTTACAGTTTACATGTGATCCTATATTACTACAGGCTGGAAACATTGCTATATCATCTCTCTTCAGAAAGGTGGCACTTCTACTGAGATATCTAATTTCAGACCAGTTGCCATCTTACCTCCCTTTCAAAAATACTAGGAAAATGTGTCCATAAACAACTACTTCAACATCTCTTAGAGAATCAATTACTAACATATACTCAACATTTAGACCTGCCCATAGCATGATAACTGCCCTCCTAACTTTTACAGATAACATACATAAAGTCAGGGATAGTGTTAAACCCATGTCTACCTTATTCCTAGACTTATCAAAAGCTGTTGACACTGTGTCTCATAAAAAAATTCTTTTTTTTTCAAAACAGGTTTATTGTTTTAACATACAAGAGAAATATCATAACAATTTTATACAAGTAATTAAAATAGATAGGATTATAACATTCAACAAAACAACTAAAGTATTTACAAAGACATCCACTACAATCAGATCAATTAATTAAACTAAAATACCATGCTATTGAAATTAGGATTTTTTTAACAAATTTTGTAAATTATCCCATACAATATAATAAGATGTTTTTCTAGTTGTTCTTGACCTAATTGTGTTTATTTCCATATGGTACACTATATTCATAACATTGTTAAATTCATTGAATGAAGGAGGTGTATCTGAAATCCAATTTCTGGTTATTATTTTCCTAGCCACTGCTAGAATAGACTATAACAAGGGAAGCTTAACCTTTTTAACACTTTGAGGTACAGGTGTGTTGAATAATATAAGAGATTTAGAAATAATGAAATTATCTGTAAAAAGAGCCTGCAAAAATTCATTAAATGACTTCCAGTATTCTTTCAATTTTATACAGTCATAAAACATATGAGCACAGTCAGCATTAATTTCTACATTACATCTCTTACATAGATTATCTTTATTATTTATATTATTCATCATCAAAGGTGTATAAAAAGATCTATGTAAAAATTTCCATGTATAAAGTCTCCAGACAATGGAAGACGTCGTTCTATAGGCAGATTCCAGTATATATTGTTTATCTTGTTGATTTGGTGGGTCCCCATTAATAGAAGTGAAATAATTCCAGTATGAATCTACACTGTAAAAAGTTTCTTGTCTGATAATTTTATGTATGTATGAAAGTTTACCTTTATCAGAAACTTTATGTTGTAAATTTAATATCAAGTAATCAATCAGTGTTGGAATAGATTATTTAACTGTTATAGACATTAGATCTATTTTATTAATGAGATGTTGTCTAAAGGTCTGAACCTCTAACCAGCAAGTTTCTCTTAGATCAAATTCTTGTTTTAAGAAATCTAGATTTTTAATTTTATTATCAGATATCAACTGATACCAGTACTTTAGATCATTATCTATAGCTAAATGAGTTCCTTCAGAAGTAGATGACAAAAGCATACCCTGAGTATACATTATAGGAATATAATAAAATTCCATTCCCTATACTTAGGGTGCATGAATATAAAGTTACGATAGCTAATAATAATATTTAATGGGTAACAAACCATATGTTTAGGTGTAATAGGTGAAGTACAAAATTCCTTTAGTAACCATAACATGGAGTTATTTACAATCATATTTTTATGTGTTAAGGAGATTTTCATGAAGTGCATACTAATTAGCTCCCAATAATCTTTCCATTTTGCAACATATGACTGATCTATTAATAAAGTAATAACTTTTACAATAGAAGAGATAGTATATAAATTAAAGTCTGGAAAAGAAATACTCTCTTGAGACCAGCTATTAGTATGTTTCTTTAATGCAATCCTAGGTCTATTAGGTGCCCATAGGAAATTTAACATTAGTGTATTCAGTTTCTTGATAATTATTTTTGTAGGTGGAAGTATTATTGATTGTATTAAGTATAAAATCTTGGGGAATATTATCATTTTAATAATTAAGTCTCTCCTCCATAGTAAAAAACATATTATTCCAGGTATTAAAAAGGTTTTGTATATTAAGAAAACAGGTATTATAATTATTATATATAATAGATTTAATATCTTTAGATAGTATTATACCTAAATAAGTTATCTGACCTGAATTGGGTACATATTTAGTAAAATCACTAATGAGAATATTTTTTCGTGTATATATAGGTAGTATTTTAGTTTTTTCTTCATTGAATATTAAACCAGAAATACTTTTAAAATTCATCATTTTATCAAATAGAGACTGCATAGAAGAATTAGATCCTGCTGATGTAATTAGAACATCATCTGCAAAAAGTTGAATTTTGGATGTTGTATTTTCATCTATTTCAAAACCCTCTATGTCAGTACTGTTTCTGATCAAATTAGCCCAAGGCTCCATTACTAAAGTGAATAATAGTGGAGAAAGTGGACATCCTTGTTTTGTACCTTTAAAAATGGGTATTTTTTGTGAAACATATGTTCCTACCTTAATATAAGTCAATGTTCCTTTGTATAAATGCTCAATTAGATTTACAAATGCATCTGAGAAGTTTGTGCACTTCAGTAAGGTAAACAGATAGTCCCAACTTACTGAATCAAATGCTGAACTTATATCAAGACTAATAAGTGTTAAATCTTTCTTTTTCCTATTTGCAAAATCAATTAATGTTAAAGTTCTTCTTATATTATCAAAAGTGTTTCTATTTACAATGAAGCCTGTCTGATCTATATCTATAATGCCGGGGATGATTGTCTTCAATCTATCAGCAAAAATACTCATAAACATTTTATAATCAACATTAAGTAATGAGATGGGCCGATATGAAGTACATCTAGTTGGATCTTTATTAGGTTTTAAAATTGGCGAAATAAATGTATATTGCCAAGATGGGGGGGGGGGTTATTAACTCAGTTTGGCCCAAAATAAAAACCTTATGTATTAATGAATATGTACTTTTAGAAAGGATTTTATATATCTCTGGTATAATACCATCATTACCCGGTGCTTTGTTTGATTTAAGCTTATTTATTTGTGTAATAACCTATGTATATGAAATACTCTTGTCCAATAGTTTAATCTGTTGTTTATTAAGCTTTTTATTCATGTTTGTGGTTATAAATTCCTTTATTTTATCTTTAGGTTCCATGTTAATGTTATTATGGTTAATTTTGTGAAAGTGATTTCTAAATTCATCTAGTATTTCTGGTATACTAGAAACATTCTTCTTTTTCCTTAGAGAAAAGATTTCTTTGATATGGTTTTGTTTATTCAACCTTTTTGTTTTATTTTTAAGTCTATGTAAGTATTTGGGGCTTATTGAATAAGACAAAAACTTGTATTTCTCTAAAGTTATTTTAACTTTATGAGTTAAAATTTATTTGTATTTCTCATTTAGTTTGTTTATTTCTTCAATAACTTTCTTGTCCATAATATTTTCTTTATTATTATGTTTATAAGAGTCTAATTTACTTTGAATATCTAACAATTCCTTATCCCAAGATTTCCTTTTATTATTATACCATCTGATACTTTGTCCATATAGATATGATTTTAAGGCATCCCAAACATAGACAATGGAGACTTCAGGAGTATTATTTATGTCTAAAAATGTTTTAATTCTGAAAGTATATATTCTTTATAGTCTTTTAGTTGAGTTAAGTATGCTGGTATCTTTTGATCTGAACATTATGAGTATTTTTTATCATGAATTCAAAAACAATTGAATTATGATCAGATATAGGACATGAAATGATTTTGGAATTAATTAAATCTGTTACCATCTGGTTAGAAATAAAGACCCTATCTATTTTTGAATAAGTTTTGTATCTGTTAGAAAAAAAGGTATATGGTAATGATTTTGAATCTATCTGATTATTAATATCATTCAAATGATAAGAATTAGCAAAATCATTTAAATGTTTTGCATTAGATGTAATTCTTGCTTTTCCTATAGTGGTAGTAACACTTTCATGTAGTATACAATTAAAGTCACCAGCTAAAATAATATCTCCTATAGAGAATGATATGATCTTATCAAGATGATGTTTCACTGTATTAATACCAATTCCAGGTATCCAATATACATTAATTAAAGTGTAAGTCTTCCCATTAATTTGTATTGTAACCATACAAAACATTCCTTTGTCATCCTGATAAGACTTAATGGTTTTAGGAATGGGCATACTTTTATTCCATAAAATAGCCACTCCTCTTTTTTTCTGAGTGTGCTCTGAACTAACCAATACTGTATATTTGTTTGTGGCTAGTTTATCAATATCTTTTTTCAAGAGATGTGTTTCTTGCAGGAAGACTAAGTTGGCCTTATGTAAATTAATCTATCTTATTAGGCTTGCCCTTTTACACAGATTATTCAATCCATTAATGTTTAAAAAAATTCCTTTTAAAGATGTCATTTGGCATTTTTAAAACTTAAGAATCTTATGATCAAAATAACAAATAACAACATAAGTAATGTTACATCTCCTCCTTTAGGTGTACCTTTAAATATAGCTGTATTTATTGAATCTCTTATGGGATTTTGTATAGGATTCAATTTTGTTTGTAGTGACAATGAGTGTACAAAATATATTGTGGATGTCAAAACTATATACATATAACAATGAACAAGTGAAAATAATATAAGGATTAAACCTTGCATCCAGCCTGGAGTTAAAAACTCCAACTTAGAGTAGTATTTACCACTCAAGTTAACCCCCTACCCTAAGCAGCAGTACCTCAGCTACCACCTTATCAATTTAATACTGGTTATATTTAACTTAAATTAACAGCTTTCAATTCAATTATCTAGCAAGACAAGACTACACATTTGGTAAAACAGCATCATATAAACTAAAATAAACTTTTTTTTTTTTTTTTAAAAACTATTCATACTACTATATACATCTATGTAATATAATACACTTGTATTCAAATAGCATTCAAACAATCTTGATATTAGGAACCAAGAGGAGAGAGATAAATAAAAGATGTGAAAGAGGGGGAGAGAGTGAAAGAAAGAGAGAGAGAGAAAAAAAAAAAAAAGGGTTAAGGCATATTTACATATTAATTTATTCAAAGTATGTAAAAATAAGTTCTAACATTCATTTAAATCAAAAACTTTGGCTAATATGGTTCAGACATTACATATATTAAGATGCATCTATTTTCTGTCATGTAAATGCAGTCAACAGCTTCCAAAAAAAAACCTTGAATTGCTTGTATATGAGCATTTTACTCATACTCATTATTGTCAATAGAATAAAATATTATATTTATAGAAATTGTTATAAATCATATTGCATAGTTATGCAAATTCTCAGAAACACTTGCATTATTGTAAAAAAAGCCATCTGTATTTTGTATGTCTATATTACTGCTTTAAAATATATCACATGACAATTTCTTCCAGAATAGAGTTATAAAGTTATTTATGCTTGTCAATCAGATGAATTAAATGAGTTATAGTAATGTATATGTTTGGAACATAAGTTTTAACACAGATTAGTATGCTGCAGTCAAGTAGATTTTCAAAAACACTTGAATAAATGTTTCATTTTCTATGCCTTCTAAAATAAGACATTTACTTACTACAAGAAACTGCATCATTTAAAATCATTATAACTGACATATTTTATGAATTATAACATAGATATTTAAGTAATTATATAAAATAACTCACATTTAGATGTTAAAGAGTTCATTTTCCTTCACATAGTCGCATTTGCATCAGTTCTACTTCCTGGTAGAGTGTTCTTCCTGAATCTGCAATGTGTCAGTGTGATATCTGGGTCAAAGGTCAGATTGACTGCTTTCAGCTTCTCTGTGAGAATTCTGAGAGTTGAAGCTTTTGAAACAACTCGAGGACACTGTTCATGAGGTAGCCCACATCACAGATTGTCTCCCTTAACATTTTGGCGGGAAACTTGTTACAAACTAGTGACAAACATTCATTTAGCAGTGTAAATGCATCTAAACATGACAAAACCTTTGCAATGTATTTTACAGGTTATTACAGCCTCTATGTAAGTGAAATTAAGCCCAAAGTTATTAATAAGTAATAAAACTCAATATTTTTGTCCCAACTCAATTTTTATGCAAATCTTATTATTTACTGTGTCTATATGATCAAAAGCATTTCTATATATTAATATGAGAAAAAAAATAAAGAGAAAGAATAAAGAAAAGAAAAAGAGAGTAGAAAATAAAAGTGTAAGGCAGAAATAAAAAAATGTAAGAGAAAGCTATAAGAAGTATATACAATGGAATATTACTTACTGTTTATATTAATAGAGTTAAAAATAAAACATATTATTTACTATTATTTAGTTCTAATTATTATTAGTTAAAGCATGACAGATTATTTACAAACAAGCATAAGCAGTATAATCAAGAAAGTATAATTAGGTATAGCATTTGAAGAACATATAAACTTTTTACAAGGAATAAATATGTTATTATTCTATTAATCATATTTTCATTACTCTTCTCTCCCTGCCCTCCCCCACCCTTTACCCACTACATAATCTAAATAGAATGTCATTGTTTAAACAAAGAAAAGAAGAAAAGGAGAAAAAAAAGAGAAAAAAAATGTATCAAATGACTGACCTTACTTCTCTTTTTCAGAAAGAGAAACAAATTGAATAATAGCTTGTTATTAGTTCCTCAGATATTTTGACTGGTTATGAAACAAAACATTTCTTTGCACACAGAGACTAACTTTGATTAAATTTTTTTCAGAATATTTGTGGCTTTCTGGAAATGCAGGAACTATATTTAAAAAGATTAATAATGAAGTAAAATGATGAGAGGAAAAAAAGAAAAAAACATAGAACAAATCATTTGTTTTTTAGTCTCTTCTTCTTCTCTGAAGTCTTCCACGAAGTTTCAGTTGCCAGTCTCTTTAATGAAGGACTAGCCCATTCCATTTCCTCTATTTTATCCAAAATCTTATTTTTTTGATAAACAGTAAAGCAGAGTCTACGTCATCAAAAATTTTAGGACCATCAGGAAGGAAGATTTTTAGCTTGGCAGGAAACAGAAGGTATGTTTTAAACTGTGCTTTTTAAGCTCCCTTATTAGTGGCAGAAAAACTTTTCTTTTAGCTATTACCAAGGAAGAATAGTCATTGTCAAAACGCACAGTTGTCTCATTAATCTTAACAGGAGCTTTAGCCCAAGCAGATTTAAGAACCATCTCTTTATCAAAGATTATAGAAATCTAACTATAACTGATCTAGGATAGTTTTTGTTAGAGTTAGTATTAGCTATAGATCTATGTGCTCTTCGATACCAAAAGAGAATGCTTCTGGTAAGTCTAATGTTTTAGGGAGCCATGTTGTTAAAAAGAAGTAATATTGTTACCTTCAATATTTTCTGGCAGTCCAAAAATCCTAACGTTATTGCCTAGATCTATTTTCCAGGTCATCCAGCTTTGTTTGTAAATGTGTATTTTGTTTCAGCAGAAACTCAATGTTGATTTCCTCTTCTTGGATTCTATTTTCCATGTCATTCACAGCTTCTTCTATGCCTGTCATCTGGATCTTCTGTTGTTGCAGGTCTATATGTAACAAGTCTATTTGTTTTGTAGTTTTTCTATGAAGGTATCTATTTTAGTATCCATTTTATCCATCTTAGCAGTAAGTTGCTGGATTATAGTTATCAGAGACTGAAGTTCTTTCTTGATACTGGAGTCTTGAGAATTTGTCTTACTGGAACTCATTTCAGACTGATAAACTGACAGGAAAATTTCCAAAGTGATTTCTGACAGGAATATTGTTAAAATTTCCTTTCTTTTTTAGATATAGTTCAAGAACTATATAAAACAAACATGTTTAGAAAGAAAATTACTTCAAAAATTAATTTTTTAAGTAATTAATTCCTGTCAGTGTAATGAAATTGGTGGAGCTGAAGAAATCTGCTGCTATCCTGTGTTCATCCTTGGCCACGCCCCATAAAAAAAATTCTGACTGCAACTGTCCACAATGGGTATCTCACACCCTACTCTTCAGTGGTTTAATAGTTACTTGCCAAAATGCTTCCATGTTGTCAAATGGAATTCTATCCTTTCCACTTACCTACCATCATTACAGGTGTACCACAAGACTTTATCTTTCATCCTCTTCTATTTAATATCATAATAAACAATCTTCACATTTCTATACAACAAGCATCTTATATGCACTATGCAGGTAATTCTACCCTAATCTGCCTCTCAGACAATCTAGAACATTTAAAAAAGATTATACAACATACTTGGTCGACTTCTTTGAGTCAGTCACCAGAGCTGTGGATGAAAGCAAGGTGGGTCATACAGGCTACCTTGATCTGGCCAAGACCATTAATACCATTCCCTACTCAGGAATCATAGAAAAACTTACTAAGCTAAGCATCAACCCCTATATCACTAGGTGGGTTGCAAACTGGCTCACAGATGGAACCCACAGTGTGAAAGTAGTTGACTCCAAGTCAGACTGCTGACCAATCATGAGTGGAGTCCCACAGGGTTTGGTCCTGGGTCCTCTCCTATTTGGTATCTACTTCTCTGAAGTCCAGGCCAACACAAAGGGACTCTGGCTGACAAAGTTCACAGATTCCAAAAAAACAACCAGTAGATAGTGGAAGCCATAAAATAATATATTGTTTCACATCAGTCAAGACATCAATATACAAAAGTAACAGACCAGTTTCAGCCTATAATTATCTAAGCCTTCATCAGTGTAAAGACACTATATAACTAGTACATTTATATACTGTGTCACTAGCCCATAAAATAATTAGAGGTGTTCATTTAATCCTGGGGCAAAAAGCTCTCCAAGTTTAATAATCCATTTTCTCTCTTTGGCATTAAATAACTCATGCCATCTAGATTTATTATATTTAATACCCAAGATTCTGTCTATAATAATAAAATGAAAATATGCTGTTTGGTGAATTTCAGTATGTTTGTACAAAGCATTTCTATGTTTTTTATTGTTAATCTCACTAAGATGTTCTGAAATTCTATGTTTAAACGCTCTGGACATTTGACCTACATAGAAAGCAGAGCATTTGCAGGTGGCCAAATAAATAACCCAATCTGAACTGCAGTTTGCAAAGAAAGGAATATCATATACTACACTGGTATTTTTACTACTGAAGCTGTTCGTTTGTAATACTCTACTGCGTTGTGTGCAGTGACCACATGAAAAACATCCTTTGACAATTTGTCTCTCAATAGTTCTTTGTAACCTTTCCTTAGGTTTATAAACGCCTTGTTTATAGTGGTTAAAGAAGGACACCAAATTTTTCACATTCCTAAAGAAAAAATGGGAATCCGCTCCTAGTAGTTCAGAGAGCCTGTTGTCCGCCTTAAGGATGTTCCAGTTAGATCGCACACTATCAATTTGTGCCCGAACATTTCTACCATAAGTAGTCACTAGCCTTAAATGGCCTTTAGTTCTACCCTGCTTGTCATGATACCGACAAATATTACTTATCCTGACAAACTAAAATTTCCTTACAGCATCCACCAAAATCACTCTTGCCACTATATGCCTACTCCCCTCTCCAATCTTGACTAACTTCCAGGCTATGTTAAAATCTAAACTAAAACAGTGTTACAACAAGGTAGCATGATTTGCAGCTCATACAAGTCAAGAACACATCATGGTTCTGCACTAGCTAAATTAAACCCAGCTTCTTTTAACACCCAAAACTATATTTAATCCCACTTCCTGCACAGCTGTATTCTTTATCTGCAACAATCAGGACAATGCATAACATTCATTTATTTAAGCTGCAACTAAAAAAAATCCTGTCTGACTCCTGGCTTTGCACTTGCTGCTCACCTGGCTACTGCTCACCTGGCTAAAATTTTAACTCCTTCTTCTCTAATACCAATATACATCTTATCTCTCTTTTTCCTTGTTTTTATTTCTCTTACTCACAATCTTGCTTTTACTTTTTATTTCTCCTGCTTCCCATATCTACACCACTTAATACATCTAATAAATACTGTTCTCAGTCTCTCCTCTCTGTCACTCATCCCTCTTATCCACTGTTTGAATTTTCCACACTGACATTTGTTTTATGAGTGAGCAATAAACTCTCACAATACTCGTCGACATGTTTCATTGCTACATGATACTACAATTATCTTCTTTTAATGATTGTATATGTGTATTATTCTACTTGTATGCATGTTAATATCTACATTAATTTACAGTATATTGAAATATGATCGCAAATTCCACCTACGTATATGTATTTTTGTTCTTTCACTTGTGGATCTTTTCTCCATAGGCCTCTACTGAAAATATATAAAGTTATCCAGTCAGACTTTCCCGGTAAACAATTGTCAATTAATAAAAAAAAAGGGACAGGTTCATAACCCAGAGGCTGTCCATGCTATGAAATAGCCTTCCCATAAATGACAAGCAGATTGCCTCACTGACCCTCTTCAAGAGAAATCTTGATGAGTGGATGGGAAATTCACCCCGGCGATCACTCCAGTGACTCTACTCGACAGAGACACTGGGAACTAAAGTTAGGTGACATGATGCCAAGCTAATCCTATGGGCCAGGCTTGTAAATACGAACCTATGAACCTATATATATATATATATATATATATATATATATATATATATATATATATATATATATAAATAATCACCTTCGGCACTCCAAAAGTCCAACTGGTTAAGGAAACCCCACTTGGACTTAAATAAACTCAAGCATAAATGCCCTGGCTTTTCAATGCTATCTTTTCAATTTTAGTAAAATTATAAGCATAATTTTAAAAAATATTTTTGTTATTGACATCCAATTCACGTATAACTTGCTGTTCAAAAGCCTTGACCACCGGATGGTATGGAGGCTAAAAGGAGGATTTCTTAAACCTTAAAGTGGTAAAAAGAATGCTGGTAGAATTCAGATTCTGACTGTAATAATACCTGAGATTTAACACACGACAAAATTTTTTAAGATCCATTGCAGTATCACCGATGATGCCAGTGGGCAAAACCAGTTTGCTGAACTCTGTTCTTGTCATACCGTCACACTTACCATAACTTGTTTCCAGTGGGATTTATAAAATTTTGGATGTGCTACGGTCTCTTGGAGGTTTTTATTGTGGATTATCCCTGAACATTTTGCTTTTGGGCATTTATGCTTAAGTTTATTTATGTCCAAGTGGGGTTTGCTTAACCAGTTGGACTTCTGGAGTGCTGGAGCTTTGTGTGGTGATATTCAAGGTCATTCTGAGCACAGGTTTCTGTCATGCACCAGTTTGTGATTGAAGCATACATATAGATAGATAGAGATATACATCCACATGTATTTTCAGTATTACAACATTGCCAAATAGATGGCTATATGCAATTTATCCATCCTGGAAATGGTGCTGTAGAAGGCTTGCATGCCTAATGTGAGAACCATGATAGCACCTGGGTGCTATTCAGACACATTGATAATTAACTCCAGAGTGTCGCTTGCTGTCTGGTACCTTATAGTGTAGCAGCCCTTCCTGTTACCATACCTATGTGAACATATACCAGGGAGATCCTTTATTATTCATACATGTAAAATCTATAGCATCCAGTACTTTGGAGGGGGAGAAGCTATTCATGGTGATGGCTGTCTATACTGATGTGCTGGGGACACAGATATGTTTGTCCACATGTACAAGTATTGTATCAAGAAATGTACACAGTATTCGACAGGTAGAGGCCTGTGCTATATGTAAGGCATTCGCCATTTGTTTCTGAAAGATTCCTCCAGCTAGTATTGTAGTAGACTCACATACCTTGGTGTCCACTATTAAAGGAATCCTACACAGTTTTTGTATTCCCCTTTGTGGGCCGTATGTGTCAGCCAACTTCCATAAATCTGTGTCTGCACATAAATAGTCCATCAATGGATGACTGGGTAGTTATCCGTACATGACACTGTTATCTGTCATGTCATCTGCTGTAGTATCTCATTATTGACTGTGAGGCAGTGACATTTATGGGTAGCAAACACTGCAGAATAAACATTTCTGATGCTTCAAGCATATTTTTGCTTGCAACTCCACAATTTCTGATGTGCTTTATACTTTGATGCTGACATGCAACTAATACATTTTTGTATGTCATCATTTCTCAAACTGACTGTATGCGTTCATATAAATGCAATTACATAGTTATTTGCATGCATATACTCATGAACAGTTTTTCTGACTGCTTTGTCTATCAGTCACAACATGCATGGGCACTGCTGCTTCAAACACAATGTTGCTCTGTATGCTATGCATCATCTATGAATCCTGACCATAGTCTGAGTCTATGCCACAAAATATATGGATGTACTGGTGCTGGAGCATTGTAGTGAAAGAATGTACCATGCAAGTACATGGTCTTCAGGCCACTATGCACAGGCTCTATAACTAGAACCAAATATGATATTCAGGCAGGGGCTCGCAGCCTTTGAGCTATTACCATATTTCCAAACATACAGCCTATCAGCACACTAAAGCAAGGGTGTTTTAGTTATTAACTTAATACTTATATGAAAGCAGAAAAGCAGTCAGCCCATCAAATCAATGCAATAGATCAATTACTGAGTATAATATATGATACTAAGCAGAAAGTAAAGTCTTAGTTGAATAGGTGACTGATTCTCAGGATACAACCCCCTTGAATCACGGCCACAAGCAACCTTTAATTTCCTAACAGTAATGCATACGCGGCTTGCTGGTGTAAATATTTTGATGATCACATATGTATATGGAAAATATTCCAACATCATTGCATTTAAAAATTACAGGTGTATATTTCATTTCCTAGTATTATTTATGAACCCATTACATATGCCTGGTACAGATGATTATATTCAGATATGATCCATACCATCTTAATTCCAGACTAAAACATTAAAAAAAATCAAGGAGCTTGGAAGGCAGATTGATCCCAGTTTGTTTACAGACCCACTGTACTCCTATAAGGATTTAGTTTTGCATCTGCAGGAGTGATGGCATAAGTTTAGCAGCAGCGAGTAATGGAGCTGTTACAGAGTTAGCAGCTTAGCGAGGCCTTGTACCTACCCAAATGGAAAACTTTAATTGGATACATATGGTTTATCATGTCCAGAATGATAAACAGCATATTTCAATAAAATGTGTAAACTTCTCCAAGATTATGTGCAACCTTGGAGGATGTTATGTTGTGTAAGGGGTGCAGAGAGTCAACACCCTTTATGGGCAGTTTGGGGCATCTTCCCCTAAGTTAACATAGTTAACTTTTGGTTAAATACATTCACTAAATTGAGACACCTGTTGAGTGCGACCTAATTTAGATTGCCATTTTCAACTCAACACATTTGTTCTCTTGTAAAATTAATCATAATATCTTAAAATAAATGCCATTCCTGATACTGTCTTGCAGATTCTATCTTAATAGAGTCACTTGTTCTTAGAAATATTGAAAATAAACTGGCATAATATACCTCCATTTTTGTAACATTATTTAGACTTATAACACAAATAGTGGATCAGAACAATGTTTTAAATAATCTTAGAGAAGAGATGGAGGAATTCATTACATTTGTTGATTATGCACATAGCAAATTGGCAGTATTTATTAAAGGCTAAATAAAACATTTTTAAGCAAGTTATGCCAACGTAGTCCAATTTTATGGAATCCATATCATAACAACTCTGTAGTTTGGTTTCTCAGCTGCAAATAATTTATTAGTGCATAGTCCGCATTGAAGCCCTGTTAGTCAAGTTCCAGCTTGCTCTTGTCAAATAATACATACACGCACACATACACACACTTACACACACACACACACACATATATATATATAGAGAGAGAGAGAGAGAGAGAGAGAGTGTGCATGTGTATGTCTGTGTAAATGTGTATACATTTGCATATGAGTATAGCTGAAAAAATTGACACATCAAAATGTAGGCATTCACAATACTGATACCAAAGTACTGACAGTTCATAATGTTGACACACAAAAATGCAGACACTCAGAAATAAAGACAAAAGGGGGCGTGGCCAAGGATGAACACAGGATAGCAGCAGATTTCTTCAGCTCCACCAATTTCATTACATTGACAGGAATTAATTACTTAAAAAAATAATTCTTGAAGTAATTTTCTTTCTAAATATGTTTGTTTTATATAGTTCTTGAACTATATCTAAAAAAGAAAGGAAATCTTAATAATATTCCTGTCAGAAATTACTTTGGAAATTTTCCTGTCAGTTTATCAGTCTGAAATGAGTTCCAGTAAGACAAATTCTCAAGACTCCAGCATCAAGAAAGAACTTCAGTCTCTGATAATTATAGTCCAGCAACTTATTGCTAAGATGGATAAAATGGATACTAAAATAGACACTTTCATAGAAAAAACTACAAAACAAATAGACTTGTTACATATGGACTTGCAACAACAGAAGATCCAGATGACAGGCATAGAAGAAGCTGTGAATGACATGGAAAATAAAATACAAGAACAGGAAATCAACATTGAGTTTCTGCTGAAACAAAATACACATTTACAAACAAAGCTGGATGACCTGGAAAATAGATCTAGGCGCAATAACATTAGGATTTTTGGACTGCCAGAAAATATTGAAGGTAACAATATTACTTCTTTTTTAGCAACATGGCTCCCTAAAACTTTAGATTTACCAGAAGCATTCTCTTTTGGTATCGAAAGAGCACATAGATCTATAGCTAATACTAACTCTAACAAAAACTATCCTAGATCAGTTATAGTTAGATTTCTATCATCTTTTGATAAAGAGATGGTTCTTAAATCTGCTTGGGCTAAAGCTCCTGTTAAGTTTAATGAGACAACTGTGCATTTTGACAATGACTATTCTTCCATGGTAATTGCTAAAAGAAAAGTTTTTCTGCCACTAATAAGGGAGCTTAAAAGCACAGTTTAAAACATACCTTCTGTTTCCTGCCAAGCTTAAAATCTTCCTTCCTGATGGTCCTAAGGTCTTCGATGATTTAGACTCTGCTTTACTGTTTGTCAAAGAAAAAGGATTTTGGATAAAATAGAAGAAATGGAATGGGCTAGTTCTTCATTAAAGAGATTGGCAACTGAAGCTTCCTGGAAGACTTCAGAGAAGAAGAAGAGACTAAAAACAAATGATTTGTTATATGTTTTTTTTCTCTCTCATCATTTTAGTTCATTATTAATCTTTTTGAATATAGTTCCTGCATTTCCAGAAAGCCACAAATATTTTGGAAAAGATTTAATCAAAGTTATTCTCTATGTGCAAAGAAATGTTTTGTTTCATAACCAGTCAAAATGCCTGAGGATTTAATGGCAGGCTGTGACTCGATTTGTTTTTCTTTCTGAAAAAAGTAAGGTTAGTAATTTGATACATTTTTTATCTTTACCTTTTTTTTCCTTCTTCTTTTATTATTTTCTTTGTTTAAACAATGACATTCTATTTAGATTATGTAGTGGGTAAAGGGTGGGGAGGGCAGGGAGAGAACAGTAATGAAAATATCATTAATAGAATAATAACATATTTATTTCTTGTAAAAGTTTATAAGTTCTTCAAATGCTATTTCTAATTATACTTTCTTGATTATACTGCTTATGCTTGTTTGTAAATAATCTGTCATGCTTTAACTAATAATAATCAGAACTAAATAAGAGTAAATAATATGTTTTATTTTTAACTCTATTAATATAAACAGTAAGTAACATTCCATTGTATATACTTCTTACAGCTATCTCTTACATTTTTTATTTCTGCCTCACTCCCTTTTATTTTCTACTCTCTTTTCTTTTCTTTATTAATATATAGAAATGCTTTAGACTGTGTGGGCACAGTGAATAATAGGATTTGTATGAAAATTGAGTTGGGAGAAGAATGCTGAGTTTTATTGCTTGTTGGTAATTTTGAGTTTAATTTCACTTGCATAGAGGCTGTGATGATCTGTGGAATACATTGTGGAGGTTCTGTCATGTTTAGATGCATTTACACTGCTAAATGAATGTTTGTCACTAGTTTTTAATAAGTTTCCCCCAAAATGTTAAGAGAGACAATCTGGGATGTGGGCTGTCTTATGCACCATGTCCTTGAGTTACCTCAGAATCTTCAAATCACAGAATTCTCACAGAGAAACTGAAAGCAGTTAGTATAAACATTGACAAGGTTATCACACTGACACACCACAGATTCAGGAAAAATACTCTGTTCATAAAATATGTCAGTTATAATGAGTTTAAATGATGTAGTTTCTTGTAGTAAGTAAATGTCTTATTTTAGAAGGCATAAAAATGAAACATTTATTTAAATGTTTTTGAAAATCTACTTAACAGCAGCATAATAATCTGTGTTAAAATTTGTGTTCCAAACATATACTTTACTATAACTCATTTAATTCATCTGATTGACAAACATAAATAATCTTATAACTCTATTCTGGAAGAAATGTCATGTGATATATTTTAAAGCAGTAGGTTAGCATGATTGTAAAATCTGGTTACCAATATGTGTTTGCTGTGCATTATTTTGTATAAAGCAGACAGATTTATTCTAGGGACAGCAAGTAGGATAGTGCTCTACTAACACACAACTCAGTGAGATCAGATATATATATATATATATGTGTGTGTGTGTGTGTGTGTGTGTGTGTGTGTGTGTGTGTGTGTGTGTGTGTGTGTGTGTGTGTGTGTGTGTATGTATGTGTGTGTGTGTGTGTGTGTGTGTGAGTGTGATGGCTTTTTTTCTGAGAATCTGCATAACTATCCAATATGATTTATAATAATTTCTATGAATACAATATTTTACTCTATTGACAAAATGAATGTTTGCCACAAGTTTTAATAAGTTTCCCGCCAAAATGTTAAGGGAGAAAATCTGGGATGTGGGCTGTCTCATGCATAGTGTCCATGAGTTTCCTCAGAAGCTTCACTCACAGAATTTTCACAGAGAAACTGAAAGCAGTTAGTATAAACATTGACAAGGTTATCACACTGACACACCACAGATTCAGGAAAAATACTCTGTTCATAAAATATGTCCGTTATGATGAGTTTGGATGATGTAGTTTCTTGTAGCAAGTAAATATCTTATTTTAGAAGGCATAGAAAATGAAACATTTATTTAAATGTTTTTGAAAATCTACTTAACAGTAGCATAATAATCTGTGTTAAAAACTTGTGTCCCAAACATATACTTTACTATAACTCATTTAATTCATCTGATTGGCAAGCATAAATAATCTTATAACTCTATTCTGGAAGAAATGTCATGTGATATATTTTAAAGCAGTAGGTTAGCATGATTGTAAAATCTGGTTACTAATATGTGTTTGCTGTGCATTATTTTGTATAAAGCAGACAGATTTATTCTAGGGACAGCAAGTAGGATAGTGCTCTACTAACACACAACTCAGTGAGATCATATATATATATATGTGTGTGTGTGTGTGTGTGTGTGTGTGTGTGTGTGTGTGTGTGTGTGTGTGTGTGTGTGTATCTATGTATATATGTGTATGTGTATATGTATGTGTGTGTATGTGTGTGTGTGTGTGTGTGTGTGTGTGTGTGTATATGTGTGTGTGTATATGTATGTGTGTGTGTCTGTGTTTATGTGTGTGATGGCTTTTTTTTTTTTTTTTTTTTTTTAGGTAATAACATAGGTGTTTCTGAGAATCTGCATAACTATGCAATATGATTTATAATAATTTTTATGAATACAATATTTTACTCTATTGACAATAATGAGTTTAAGTAAATGCTCATATACAAACAATTCAAGATTTTTTGGAAGCTGTTGATAGAATTCACATGACAGAAAATAGATGCATCTTAATGCATGTAATGTCTGAATCATATTAGCCAAAGTTTTTGATTTAAATGAATGTTAGAACATAATTTTCTCTCCTCTTGATTTCTAACATTAAGATTATTTGAATGCTATTAGAATTCAAGTGTTATATATTACATAGATCTATATAATTGTATGAACAGTTTAAAAAAAAAAAAAAAAAAAAAAAAGTTTATTTTAGTTTATATGATGCTGTTTTACCAAATGTGTAGTTTTGTCTTGATAGATAATTGAATTGAAAACTGTTAACCTCAGTTAAATATAACTAGTATTAAATTGATAAGGTGGTAGCTGAGGTACTGCTGCTTAGGGTAGGGGGTTAACTTGAGTAGTAAATACTGCTCTAAGTTGGAGTTTTCAACTCCAGGCGGGATGCAAGGTTTAATCCTTACATTATTTTCACTTGTTCATTGTTATATGTATATAGTTTTGACATCCACAATATATTTTGTACACTCATTGTCACTACAAACAAAATTGAATCCTATACAAAATCCCATAAGAGATTTAATAAATACAGCTATATTTAAAGGTACACCTAAAAGAGGAGATGTAACATTATTTATCTTGTTATTTGTTATTTCGATCATAAGATTCTTGAGTTTTAAAAATGCCAAATGACATCTTTAAAAGGAATTTCTTTAAACATTAATGGATTGAATAATCCGTGTAAAAGGGCAAGCCTAATAAGATACATTAATCTACACAAGGCCAATCTAGTCTTCCTGCAAGAAACCCATCTCTTGACAAAAGATATTGATAAACTAGCCACTAATAAGTATGCAGTATTGGTTAGTTCAGGGCACACTCAGAAAAAAAGAGGAGTGGCTATTTTATGGAATAAAAGTATGCCCATTCCTAAAACCATTAAGTCTTATCAGGATGACAAAGGAATGTTTTGTATGGTTACAATACAAATTAATGGGAAGACTTACACTTTAATGAATGTATACTGGATACCTGGAATTGGTATTAATACAGTGAAACATCATATTGATAAGATCATATCATTCTCTATAGGGGATATTATTTTAGCTGGTGATTTTAATTGTATACTACATGAAAGTGATACTACCACTATAAAGAAAAGAAGAATTACATCTAATGCAAAACATTTAAATGATTTTGCTAATTCTTATCATTTGAATGATATTAATAATCAGATAGAGTCAAAATCATTACCATACACCTTTTTTCTAACAGATACAAAACTTATTCAAAAATAGATAGGGTCTTTATTTCTAACCAGATGGTAACAGATTTAATTAATTCCAAAATCATTTCATGTCCTATATCTGATCATAACTCAATTGTTTTTGAATTCATGATAAAAAATACTCATAATGTTCAGATCAAAAGGATACCAGCATACTTAACTCAGCTAAAAGACTATAAAGAATATATACTTTCAGAAGTACAACATTTTCTAGACATAAATAATACTCCTGAAGTCTCCATTGTCTATGTTTGGGATGCCTTAAAATCATATCTATATGGACAAAGTATCAGATGGTATAATAACAAAAGGAAATCTTGGGATAAGGAATTGTTAGATATTCAAAGTAAACTAGACTCTTATAAACATAATAATAAAGAAAATATTATGGACAAGAAAGTTATTGAAGAAATAAACAAACTAAATGAGAAATACAAAGAAATTTTAACTCATAAAGTTAAAATAACTTTAGAGAAATACAAGTTTTGTCTTATTCAATAAGCCCCAAATACTTACATAGACTTAAAAATAAAACAAAAAGATTGAATAAACAAAACCATATCAAAGAAATCTTTTCTCTAAGGAAAAAGAAGAATGTTTCTAGTATACCAGAAATACTGGATGAATTTAGAAATCACTTTCACAAGATTAACCATAACAACATTAACATGGAACCTAAAGATAAAATAAAGGAGTTTATAACCACAAACATGAATAAAAAGCTTAATAAACAACAGATTAAATTATTGGACAAGAGTATTTCATATACAGAAGTTATTACACAAATAAATAAGCTTAAATCAAACAAAGCACCGGGTAATGATGGTATTATACCAGAGATATATAAAATCCTTTCTAAAACTACATATTCATTAATACATAAGGTTTTTATTCTGGCCCAAACTGAGTTAATAACCCCCATCTTGGCAATATACATTTATTTCACCAATTTTAAAACCTAATAAAGATCCAACTAGATGTTCTTCATATCGACCCATCTCATTACTTAATGTTGATTATAAAATGTTTATGAGTATTTTTGCTGATAGATTGAAGACAATTATCCCCGGCATTATAGACATAGATCAGACGGGCTTCATTGTAAATAGAAATACTTTTGATAATATAAGAAGAACTTTAACATTAATTGATTTTGCAAATAGGAAAAAGAAAGATTTAACACTTATTAGTCTTGATATAGGTTCAGCATTTGATTCAGTAAGTTGGGACTATCTGTTTACCTTACTGAAGTGCACAAATTTCTCTGATGCATTTGTAAATTTAATTGAGCATTTATACAAAGGAACGCTGGCTTATATTAAGGTAGGAACATATGTTTCACAAAAAATACCCATTCTTAAAGGTACAAAGCAAGGATGTCCACTTTCTCCACTATTATTCACTTTAGTAATGGAGCCTTGGGCTAATTTGATTAGAAACAGTACTGACATAGAGGGTTTTGAAATAGAAGAAAATACAACATCAAAATTCAACTTTTTGCAGATGATGTTCTAATTACATCAGCAGGATCTAATTCTTCTATGCAGTCTTTATTTGATAAAATGATGAATTTTAAAAGTATTTCTGGTTTAATATTCAATGAAGAAAAAACTAAAATACTACCTATATATACACGAAAAAATACTCTCATTAGTGATTTTACTAAATATGTACCCAACTCAGGTCAGATAACTTATTTAGGTATAATACTATCTAAAGATATTAAATATATTATATATAATAGCTATAATACCTGTTTTCTTAATATACAAAATCTTTTTAATACCTGGAATAATATGTTTTTTACTATGGAGGAGAGACTTACAATTATTAAAATGATAATATTCCCCAAGATTTTATACTTAATACAATCAATAATACTTTCACCTACAAAAATAACTATCAAGAAACTGAATACACTAATGTTAAATTTCTTATGGGCACCTAATAGACCTAGGATTGCATTAAAGAAACATACTAATAGCTGGTCTCAAGCGGGTATTTCTTTTCCAGACTTTAATTTATATATTATTTCTACTATTATAAAAGTTATTACTTTATTAATAGATCGGTCATATGTCAAAATGGAAAGATTATTGGGAGCTAATTAGTATGCACTTCATGAAAATCTCCTTAACACATAAAAATATGATTATAAATAACTCCATGTTGTGGTTGCTAAAGGAATTTTGTACTTCACCTATTACACCTAAACATATGGTCTGTTACCCATTAAATATTATTATTAGTTATCGTAACTTTATATTCATGCACCCTAAGTATAGGGAATGGAATTTTACTGTATTCCCTATAATTTATACTCAGGGTATGCTTATGTCATCTACTTCTGAAGGAGCTCATTTAGCTATAGATAATAATCTAAAGTACTGGTATCAGCTGATATCTGATAATAAAGTTAAAAATCTAGATTTCTTAAAACTAGAATTTGATCTAAGAGAAACTTGCTGGTTAGAGGTTCAGATCTTTAGACAACATCTCATTGAAAGAATAGATCTAATGTCTATAACAGTTAAAGAATCTATTCCAAAACTGATTGATTACTTGATAATAAATTTACAGCATAAAGTTTCTGATAAAGGTAAACTTTCATATATACATAAAATTATCAGACAAGAAACTTTTTACAATGTAGATTCATACTGGAATTATTTCACCTCTATTAATGGGGACCCACCAACTCAACAAGATAAACAATATATATTGGAATCTGCTTATAGAACTACATCTTCCATTGTCTGGAGACTTTATACATGGAAATTTTTACATAGATCTTTTATACACCTTTGATGATGAATAAAATTAATAATAAAGATAATCTATGTAAGAGATGTAATGTAGAAATTAATGCTGACTGGGCTCATATGTTTTATGACTGTATGAAGTTGAAAGAATACTGGAAGTCAATTAATGAATTTTTGCAGGCTCTTTTACAGATAATTTCATTATTTCTAAGTCTCTTATATTATTCAACACACCTGTACCTCAATGTGTTAAAAAGATTAAGCTTCCCTTGTTATGGTCTATCCTAGCAGTGGCTAGGAAAATAATAACTAGAAATTGGATTTCAGATACACCTCCTTCGTTCAATGAATTTAAAAATGTTATGAATATAATGTGTCATATGGAAATAAGCACAATTAGAATGAGAACAACTAGAAAAACATCACATTTTATTGTATGGGATAATTTACAAAATTTGTTAAAAAAATTCTAATTTCAATAGCACAGTATTTTAGTTTAATTAATTGATCTGATTGTAGTGGATGTCTTTGTAAATACTTTAGTTGTTTTGTTGAATATTATAATAATACCTATTTTTAATTATTTGTATAAAATTGTTATGATATTTCTCTTATATGTTAAAACAATAAACTTGTTTTAAAAAAAAAGAAATAAAGACAAAACATGCATTAAACTGATACCAAAAAAAAAACAGGCAAACACTACTTCTTTGATGAACATATATGAAAAAATGCACTACAATGAAAAAAAAGAACTTCTAAACCATACTGGAAAAATAGGGCATCGTATGCCTGAATAGTGATACTGTTACAGAAAGGGTTTTTCTAAGGTAAGTGGAAGAGTCAGGGTTAGGATTATGAGCAGGGGCAAGTTAAGGTTAACCTGAATTAGTAATGTGCATGGGGATTTGACCTATCTGTCACTTATCACATATAAGTGAGTGACAGCAGGTAGAATTATTCTTGTTCATCACATACAAATTGGTAGAAGTTGTAGGATAATAGTCTCATTCATCACAAGAGAGAGATGTGACATCAGTGTTTGTTAATCCATTACTTGTTTTCCATTCTAATTCTCTCAGGCAGAAGGCTTACAAACAATGAATGGGTTTTGAGAGAGAGGACAGTACATTTTCTTGCAAATTAATGTGTGATTCTTCTTATATATGTTGACAACGAATTACTGCCTGTATCCCTGGATTTAAATGGGTTATAGCAAGGGATGGTTTAATATTCATTTAACCAAATTCAGCAATTATACTTTTGGAGCATGTAAAATCATAAATACTCGATTACCAGTCAAATTAAATAGAGCCAATAGACAAAAACAAAATTATCCCCAGCTGTGGATTAATCCATACATCAGTAGATGTGTGGCTGACTGGCATATTGACAGAATGCACACCACACTTTCAAAGTTGAGGAGTCCACCTCCACCAGCAGACCAATTACCAGTGGGGTACCACAAGGATTTGTTCTGGACCCTCCACTGTTTGAAATCTATTCTCTGAACCTCAGGTGAGAGTAGATGGTCTGTGGCTTACCACGTTTGCAGATAACTGTAAACTGGGTACAATCATATATTTTCCCAGTGATGTTAACATGTTACAAAAGGGGCTGACATAGACAACTGATTGGTGCCAAAGTCACGGACTAAAACTAAATGCAAAAAATATCTCATTATCCCCTTTGGCAAAGAAGTAGCTCCTGATAATTATGATATAGCTAGTACTCCCTCTAAGCTCACACCCAGTGGTGAGAGGCTTTGGAACACAAATCAATAGTGATCTAAACTTCGATCATCATGTGTCCATAGTGGTGAAGAAGGCCTTCTACATTGTGCATCTCATAAATAAGGGTATGACATCCAAGACTAAGGAGGTTATAACTCCACTCTTCTCGACCCTTATCAGACCACCAGTTGAGTACAATGCTGCCTTCTGGATGTACCTCACCAGACACATGGAGCAACTGGGTAGACCACAGAGTTTTCTAACCAACAGAATTCAGGGCCTCCAAAGCATGACCTACATGAAAAGTCTGAAAGCTCTGTCACCATAATCTGTATCATACAGGCTTCTGAGAGGTGACCTGTGACTTGCCTACAGAGCAGTTTCTGACCCTGCCCTAATTGTAATGCTGCAGATCCATAAATCAAATGGGACAAGAGAAACTCACTACAGGGATGTCAACCTAGCCTGTGACATCAACAAAACATGTTGAGGAGACAGATATATCTCCCAGAGACTGATGCTCCTCTGGAATAAGCTCACACTTCAAGTGAAGCAGAGCTCTTCAATGAGCCTATTTAAGCGTAACCTTGACAATTGAATAGGGGACCATAAATTCACCCCAAGGGTGGCACCTATGTTCTTCTTGGACAGGGGCAGTCAATGCTGATAATAGAATCTCTCTGCTAACAATGGCCATCTAACTATGGTCAATTAGGGTACTACACATCTAGGCTTGTAAAGGCCCTAAGCCTTTAAATTAGTAACCTCTTATGAACTATGAACCTATATATGAGAAACATAGAAATCAGGAAAGATGACTGGTGGACAAAGGTAAAAGTTCAAATTTTGATGTGTGGGTTAAGCGAACTTATTATTAAACAGTGTTAACGGATGTCTTTATCAGCTTTTATACACTGTAAGGTATCCATGTGCCTTGTCAGAAGACAAGCTTGACAACATTATGTGCAGGCCTAGTGCATTAAGATTATATTGCCAAGGTTAAGTCAAGAATAACAAAGTAAACTAAAGGATATGGGGGAGGGGGATTAATATGGAGAAAGAACTTTCCAAATTTGAAGACTCAGGTGCTTGCAGCAAATATAGCATGCATATGAAAGTAAAAAAACTTATAAAACATGACTGAATAAAGTGGGGGGAAAAGAAGGAAGGGATGTGCTGAATGGGGGTAGGGCTAGGTGATAGGCCATTCAGTGTAGTGAGAAGGCAATGAAAAAAATGTGCAGATATGGTAAGAAGTACTTCAATAAGTAAGGTAATGGATGAAGTAAAATGAGGATTAAAGGGAGAGAACTGGAGGAAGAAAGTTAGGAAAAAAAGGGTAATCAGCACAAAGAGGTTATGTCGCAAATCAGTTTAGTTTAGAAAAAGGTGAATGCCTGAAACCCCTCAAGTATACTTGGTGATAAAGAATCAGCAGTGAAACGTGAGATGGCTGTGACCGATGGAGGGCAGGTAAAGATGGGCTAGGTAATGTTCCAAGGAAAATGTGCCCAAAAGGTTAAAGGCCGATTATGGCTTAACTATACATTGCGGTACAAAAAATATAGTATAGAGAGAGACACATGTGACTGATGGATAGTTATAAGGAGGAGACCAAGGTGTAAGAAGATGCAGTTCAGGAGTAGGATAAGTTACAGACTGTAAAAAATGTTCTGATATAAGTTCTCTACGTGTGAATGGTACACAAGATGTGAAAACAAGTTTAAATATTGGACATTGACAGCTTGATATAATATATAACTTTTTGAGCCTTGATGCTCCATTTTTGATATACCTTCCTTTGCAGCTTTGTATTATGCCAATGTGGGGTTTTCTGCTTGATTTTAGTGTCAAGGTAGCTTCTTGATTTTTCTAAGATTTGGTTTAAAATTGCATTTTTCACTTGAAAGCATATGGATTATTTTCCTAATTTATACTCAGATTTGCCTTTACTGTTGCTGAGTCTACAGATTTGGTGCAGTGTTTTTTTTTTTTTTTTTGTAATTGTTAGCCATTTATTCCTTCTTCACTGATGTGAGACAATGGAGTAGACAATTTTTGTTTTGTATACACCAGACATTCAGTATTGTGCATGTCTATATTTGGTTTCAGTTCTGCTTTTTTCAGTAAAAATATGTGAAAAACATAATTTCCAAAAAAATGTTGCTTATCACAAATATGTGTGTGTTAACAGTACAGATACAAACCATATGCACATATATTTTCATGTGAAGCTTTTCTCCTTGGGCATCTGCTGAAAAGGGTTCATCATTCCCAGTCAGATAATCATGGTTAACAAATGCAAAATAAAATAACTAAATAAATAACTAAATAAATAATAATAATAATAATAATAATAATAATAATAATAATAATAATAACAATAACAAAAATAACAATAATGGTGTGATACTAGGGAAGGCTTGAGTCAAAATAAATATAGTCATGTGATACAAAGACGAGGGAATTGGGGATAACTGTGACATTGTAAAAGAAAAGCTGTGCTGTGTGAAGGGGAGAGGCTGTAGTTGTGATTATGATATAGATGGCTGTCTGGAAAGTGATCACACTTGGAGGGTTAAACAGAATTGATTTAGGCATGAAGCTGTAAAATGACTAAAGTGGTGGAAGAAACTGATGGAGAAAATGAATGAGGGAAAATCATGATGCAGAACTGGAGGATACTGAAGGAGTAATCAAGAATGGAGAAATAAGACATTCTTTTTGTTGTTTTGTCCAGGACTGTGTTATCACTAAATGAAAAGGAGCAAACAAGCTAGCTACAATGTTAGGCGTGTACTAAGAATGCATAATACAGCAATTCTGTCTGCTTTGAGATATTCTTTATTGAAATGTAAGAATAAACAAAAATATATATTTAAAAACAGTCAGTTGAACTAAGTCTAGGGAGCTGTAGGCTTGCTCAGTACTTTCAATAAAAAACGTGGCATTGTGAAAGTGTCTGTCCTAGTAATCTTCCCTCAGAATGTTAGGTATGAACTTATACAACAGATGGAAAACTGAGGATAGGGTTGCAATGAATACTTTTGGTATTGTACTCTGACTTCCAGAATGAGGACCACTATGCAAATGTAGCCTACTGCACCCCTAACTCCCCCCAACACTGCGTGTTTTTGTAGAAAAAAGGATTTAACAAATCATACAACTGGAAAAATATCTATCATTCCACAAAATAAAAAATAATGAAAAAGTGCATACGGTGGAATAAATGGCATGTGTTCCATTATATCCACACTTTAGTGACTTACAATTATTTTAAATTAGTAACACAGAATGATCAGACATTCCCAACTCTACTATGCCTTTGTAAGGAACTCAAAGCTGTAAAATTCTATATGCAAAGTGCAGATTTAATGCACCACAACATTAATATTGCAGTCAATTTAAGAACACAAATTGGCTGCCTAACTACTAAGGTAATGTTATGCAGAAGTAAGTGAAAGAAAATGTCAGTAACTACATTAAAATTGAGCACTATTTTGGTATAATTTGATAGGAAAGTTTAATATTGCACATAACATTAATTTCTCACTTCCATTCAGCTCTTTATTATATTCAAAACCAATCCATCTCTTCCTGTGCTACTTCTTCCTTCTTTTATTGTTTCTTCTATCTCTCTCATAGTAATATTTTTCTAGAGATTTCTAAACAGTTTCACGTTTTTACAACCCATATTTCTTTTCTTGCTTCCTTTTCATTCATTCATTCATTCTACCCCAACAAATTTCCATTATTTCTTTCTGCTTATATGTAATATTTCTGTCTTCATGAAAAGTTGCACCCATTCATCTAAATACCATATTCTTACATGTTTCTCTATTTTGCTATTTATGCATGCATTTCTTACATATGTTTTATATTACATTTATGTTGTGTAACATATTTTTACAAACTTTATATTTCTGGTGTGGGTACCTTTTCAAACTGCTCATTATCTGAGTTTACTAATTAATGATTGATTATTTGTATGTATAAAAGTGCTTATGTTATGGTTCTTTTTAGTCTGATGAAGTCCTGGTTTGTGGGGGTCAAAATAACTTAATAAAACTATCTGCTGCTATTTTTTGTTGTTTTGAATCGTTGAGGAACCTGAAACTGCTCCTGGCATTATATATTTGTTTTATTTGTAATGTCATGCCATTTTTTAATCATTTTCTCTATCTTCATACAACTCTCTCTTTTTCTTCCTCTTATCCTATTACTGCATTGTTCTGTTTCTTTTTCATTTTTATAATTTTATTATATACTGTCCTAGACCTCTACTTTGCTTTTTTATCAAAATATATTTTCTTCTATTTTTCTTTACAAGCACTCCCGCAATCTGTCCAGATTTCATAATGCAGTCACAGTAATATGCTATTTTCATTCCCTTTACATATGATCTGTTTCAGAAATCTCTCCATTTGATTACTGTATTCCTTTCCTTCTTGCATTACTTCTTTGTCATCCCACTATTCTAGCCGCTACCACTCTATAATTTGAAATTCAGTCATTTCTACCACACCTGTAAGTTCGCTCTTATATTTTGAAAACAATTTCAGTTATAAAAGTCCCCCTTTCATATGCCTATTTTCCTTTTTTATTATTTTCAACACTTTGTGTTTTATAACTTAACTCGTTACTTCAATATCATATATTATTTTCCATTCTCCTTTCTCAAATTCACTTAAAACACTCATCGATAACAACTAGTATATTCAATAGGACAAACTATTTAAGTTCCTCAAACAACTTTTTTCGCTCCATCATATTAGTGTATGCTTGAACTTCAATTATGTTTACACATCTTTCCTTTTTCTTATATAACATAACACTAATCTTCCAAGTGCTACTACTGTCACATCTAGTATCTTTATCTCTTCACTTTAAAAGAAAGCTCCTATTTCTGAACTCATATCACTCTAGACTGGCCATAAAGTCTTTTTACCCCATATTGCCTCTGATCTTTTCTCTTTTGTTTCTTCACACATCTCCCCGGATTCACTAATCCTCCATGCAGGGCTGCCTGAACTCCCAAGCTACATGGAGCGTGGACGAGTGCAGGGGGTGTGTCTGAGAACACAGCTCTCAGAATAAACACACCCCTGCAAAGTAGAACAGAAGAATGTGTAAATAAAGAGTGAGACTGCTCATAAGTGTCT